>NC_091379.1:13996686-14131686 GCF_038502225.1 Cherax quadricarinatus
ATTTAAGGAAGTTTTTACAGTAGAGACAGGAAGGGCAGTGGGAAGACAGCACAGAAGGGAACATCAAGAGGGAATATACCAACAAGTGTTGGATGACATACGAACACCTGAGGAGGAGGTGAAGAAGCTCTTAAGTGACCTTGACACCTCAAAGGCGATGGGACCGGACAACATCTCCCCATGGGTCCTTAGAGAAGGAGCAGAGATGCTGTGTGTGCCTCTAACCACAATCTTCAACACATCCCTTGAAACTGGGCAACTACCTGAGAAATGGAAGACAGCTAATGTAGTCCCCATATTTAAGAAAAGAAACAGAAACGAAGCACTAAACTACAGACCTGTGTCTCTGACATGTATTGTGTGCAAAGTCATGGAGAAGATTATCAGGAGGAGAGTGGTCGAACACCTGGAAAGGAAGAAGATTATAAATGAAAACCAGCATGGGTTCATGGAAGGCAAATCTTGTATCACAAACCTCCTGGAGTTTTATGACAAGGTAACAGAAGTAAGACACGAGAGAGAGGGGTGGGTAGATTGCGTTTTCCTAGACTGCAGGAAGGCCTTTGACACAGTTCCCCACAAGAGATTAGTGCAGAAGCTGGAGGATCAGGCACACGTAAAAGGAAGGGCACTGCAATGGATAAGGGAATACCTGACAGGGAGGCAGCAACGAGTCATGGTACGTGAAGAGGTATCACAGTGGGCGCCTGTTACGAGCGGGGTCCCACAGGGATCAGTTCTAGGACCAGTGCTATTTTTTATATATGTGAACGACATGATGGAAGGAATAGACTCTGAAGTGTCCCTGTTCGCAGATGACGTGAAGTTGATGAGAAGAATTAAATCAGACGAGGATGAGGCAGGACTGCAAAGAGACCTGGAGAGGCTGGACATGTGGTCCAGTAACTGGCTTCTCGAATTCAATCCAGCCAAATGCAAAGTCATGAAGATTGGGGAGGGGCAAAGAAGACCGCAGACAGAGTATAGGCTAAGTGGACAAAGACTACAGACCTCAGGGAGAAAGACCTTGGGGTGACCATAACACCGAGCACATCACCGGAGGCACACATCAACCAAATAACCGCTGCAGCATACGGGCGCCTGGCAAACCTGAGAATAGCGTTCCGATACCTTAATAAGGAATCGTTCAAGACACTGTACACTGTGTATGTTAGGCCCATACTGGAGTATGCAGCACCAGTCTGGAACCCACACCTGGTCAAGCACGTCAAGAAGTTAGAGAAAGTACAAAGGTTTGCAACAAGGCTAGTCCCAGAGCTCAAGGGAATGTACGAGGAAAGGTTAAGGGAAATTGGACTGACGACACTGGAGGACAGAAGGGTCAGGGGAGACATGATAACGACATACAAGATACTGCGGGGAATAGACAAGGTGGACAGAGATAGGATGTTCCAGAGAGGGGACACAGGGACAAGGGGTCACAACTGGAAGCTGAAGACTCAGACGAGTCACAGGGACGTTAGGAAGTATTTCTTCAATCATAGAGTTGTCAGCAAGTGGAATAGCCTAGCAAGTGAAGTAGTGGAGGCAGGAACCATACATAGTTTTAAGAAGAGGTATGACAAAGCTCAGGAAGCAGAGAGAGAGAGGATCCAGTAGCGATCAGTGAAGAGGCGGGGCCAGGAGCTGAGTCTCGACCCCTGCAACCACAATTAGGTGAGTACAATTAGGTGAGTACATACACATACACACACACACACACATACACACACACACATACACACACACACACACACACACACACACACACACACACACACACACATACACACACAGGGTCAGGGGAGACATGATAACGACATATAAAATACTGCGTGGAATAGACAAGGTGGACAAAGACAGGATGTTCCAGGGAGGGGACACAGAAACAAGAGGCCACAATTGGAAGTTGAAGACACAAATGAGTCAGAGAGATAGTAGGAAGTATTTCTTCAGTCATAGAGTTGTAAGGCAGTGGAATAGCCTAGAAAATGACGTAGTGGAGGCAGGAACCATACACAGTTTTAAGACGAGGTTTGATAAAGCTCATGGATCGGGGAGAGAGAGGGCCTAGTAGCAACCGGTGAAGAGGCGGGGCCAGGAGCTAGGAATCGACCCCTGCAACCACAAATAGGTGAGTACAAATAGGTGAGTACACACACACACACACACACACACACTGTAAATACGTGCCAGTCAAGCCCCAGGAGGTTGGGGGTCAGGTCACGAGAAGTTGTGGGCAGCAAAGGACCACTGAGACTACATTACAACGCACAAGCCACCTACCTTTCAGTACATAATAAACCCACACATAATTCCACACAAAATTACACACACACACACACACACACACACACACACACGCAACCACAATTAGGTGAGTACACACACACACACCCACACGCATATCCAGACTCACACATACACTCCCCCCCCCTCACCACCGACATCTCACTTCTTCCCCTGATCCCTCCCCTCCCCCGTTCACCCTCCCCCTCCCCACCCCTCTCCCACATAGCCACAGTTCCTCCACTACCTCCCCCCACACTCTGACATACACACTACTAACCTAACATACAGAACTAATAGGTTTCCCACTCTGAGGCAATCAGGATAAAACAAAAATGGGTTGTCAGAGAGCAACAAGAAAAACCTAGGGACAGGAGGAGGAAGCTGCAAAGGAAGATTGGGCAGCAGAGCTCATAAAAAGAGATCATGAATGGGAAAAGAAACTAGAAGAACTTAGCATGAGAATGGAAGAGAGGATAGATATGGAAAGCAGGAAGTGGGAGGTGCATGTCAAAGCAGCAGAGGCTAGGATACAGAGTTTAGAAGAGGAACTGAAAAATCTGAAACAGCCTAAAGAACTAAAGAACATTTTGGGATTGACAACAGAGACTGCTACCTCAGCCACAAATAAGGGGACTGTAGGGAAAGAAGGGGCACAACTGCATGGGGAAGCTCTATCAAAGGAGACTGTAGTAAATGAAAGAGCTAAGCTTTATGTGGAGGCCCTAACAGACAACAACAGAGCCCAAGGAAAGCCGAGAAGGGAAAATGACAGGCCACTGAGTCCAAGTACATTAGCCAGTGAAACTGAAGAAAGGAAAGCTGCAGTGCAGGAAACCAAATTAAATGAGGGGATACACAGGGATACGCAGTGGGAGAATGAAAGGGTGAGGTCAGTCTTTGTGTATGGGCTCCAGGAAGTTGAAGGGGAAACATATGAAGCAAGAAAACAAGGGGAAAAAAAAGCAATTGAAAGCATCATGAAAGCAATAGGAGAAGACGACATGACCCAGCTGGAAAATTTTCGGAGAATAGGGGGGTTTGTAAAAAAAAAGAACCCGGCCAGTGAAAATGACCTTCAAGGCAGAAGCGACTCGGACCAGGATCCTGCAGGAGAAAGCACGATTAAGGGACATGCCGGCATACAGGAAGGTGTATCTCGACCGCGACAGAACACAAGAAGAAAGGCAGAAACTGAGAGAGATGGTACAAAGGCGAAAGGAGGAAAGAGAGGGGATGGAGAAGACAGACAGGAGATCCCAGTCCCAGGAAGAAGATCAAATACAGCCTCCCTCACAACTTCCTATAGAAGCCTCCCAACCAGGTCAACCCCAGTGCAACCAAACACTCTAAATCAAAACACCCATGCCACATCCAATGCCCCCACCCACTACATTGCAAACTCCACCCCCACAGCAACACCCCATAGTTCCTTACCAGGTCTCCCACTTCCCCAACCCCAATATACCTCCCAGACCACAGTCTTAGAAAAGAAGTTGAAGGTGTGGTATACAAATGCAGATGGAATAACAAACAAGCATGAGGAGTGGCACGAAAGAATCAAAGAGACATCCCCAGACATAATAGCACTCACAGAAACAAAACTCACCAGAATAATAACAGATTAAATCTTTCCATCTGGATACCAAATCCTCAGGAAAGAGAGAGGGAGGAGAGGGGGAGGAGGAGTTGCACTGCTCATTAAAAACCAGTGGGATTTTGAGAAAATGGAAGGAATGGATGGCATGGGCTAAAGGGACTACTTAGTAGGAACAATCCAGTCTGAGGGACATAAGGTGATAATTGCAGTAATGTACAACCCACCACAGAACTGCAGGAGGCCAAAAGAAGAATACGATGAGAGAAACAGAGCAATGATCGACACACTAGCCGAGGTGGCCAGGAGAGCACACATGGGGGGAGCAAAGTTACTAGTTATGGGTGATTTCAATCACAAGGAGATTGACTGGGAAAACCTGGAGCCCCATGGGGGTCCCGAAACATGGAGAGCCAAGATGATGGATGTGGTACTGGAAAACCTCATGCATCAACATGTTAGAGACACTACCAGAGAGAGAGGAGAGGATGAACCAGCAAGGCTGGACCTTGTATTCACCATGAGTAGTTCGGACATCGAGGGTATCATGTATGAAAGGCCCCTGGGAGCTAGTGATCATGTGGTTCTGTGCTTCGACTACATAGTTGAGCTCCAAGTGGAGAGAGTAGCAGGAATAGGCTGGGAAAAACCAAACTACAAAAGGGGACACTACTCAGGCATGAGGAACTTCCTTCAAGACATTCAGTGGGAGAGGGAACTGACAGGAAAACCAGTACAAGAAATGATGGACTATGTAGCAACAAAATGCAAGGAGGCAGAGGAGAGGTTTGTTCCCAAGGGAAACAGAAATAATGGGAAGAACAGAACGAGTCCTTGGTTCACCCAAAGGTGTAGGGTGGCAAAAACTAGGTGTACTAGAGAATGGAAAAGGTACAGAAGACAGAGAACTCAGGAAAATAAAGAAATCAGCCGAAGAGCCAGAAACGAATATGCACAGATAAGAAGGGAGGCTCAGAGACAATATGAAAATGACATAGCATCAAAAGTAAAGACTGACCCGAAGCTGTTGTACAGCCACATCAGGAGGAAAACAACAGTCAAGGACCAGGTAATCAGACTGAGGAAGGTTGATGGGGAATTCACAAGAAACGACCGAGAGGTATGTCAGCAGCTCAACACAAGATTTAAAGAGGTATTTACAGTGGAAAGCAGTAGGACTCCAGGAAATCAGAACAGGAGGGCACACCAGCAAGTGCTGGATGAGGTACATATAACCAAGGAGGAGGTGAAGAAGCTGCTATGCGAACTTGACACCTCAAAGGCGGTGGAACCAGACAACATCTCGCCATGGGTCCTTAAAGAGGGAGCAGAGATATTGTGTGAGCCATTAACAAAGATCTTCAACACATCATTTGAAACTGGGCAACTCCCTGAGGTATGGAAAATGGCAAATGTATTCCCAATTTTTAAAAAGAGAGACAGACATGAGGCACTAAACTACAGACCTGTATCACTAACGTGTATAGTATGCAAGGTCATGGAGAAGATCATCAGGAGGAGAGTGGTGGGGCACCTGGAAAGAAACAAGTGTATAATTGACAACCAGCACGGTTTCAGGGAAGGAAAATCCTGTGTCACAAACCTACTAGAGTTTTATGACAAGGTGACAGAAGTAAGACAAGAGAGAGAGGGGTGGATCGACTGCATATTTTTGGACTGCAAGAAGGCCTTCGACACGGTTCCTCACAAGAGGTTACTGCAAAAGCTAGAGGATCAGGCACACATAACAGGAAAGGCACTGCAATGGATCAGAGAATACCTGACAGGGAGGCAACAACGAGTCATGGTACGCGACGAGGTGTCAGAGTGGGCGCTTGTGACAAGCGGGATTCCACAGGGGTCAGTCCTAGGACCTGTGCTGTTCTTGGTATATGTGAACGACATAACGGAAGGGATAGACTCAGAAGTGTCCTTGCTTGCAGATGATGCGAAGTTAATGAGAAGAATCAAATCGGATGAGGATCAGGCAGGACTACAAAGAGACCTGGACAGGCTACAAGCCTGGTCCAGCAACTGGCTCCTTGAATTTAACCCTGCCAAATGCAAAGTCATGAAGATTGGGGAAGAGCAAAGAAGACCGCAGACACAATATAGTTTAGATGGCCAAAGACTGCAAACCTCACTCAAGGAAAAAGATCTCGGGGTGAGCATAACACCGAGCATATCTCCTGAGGTGCACATCAATCAGATAACTGCTGCAGCATACGGGCGCCTGGCAAACCTACGGATAGCGTTCCGATACCTCAGTAAGGATTCGTTTAAGACTCTGTATACCATTTACGTCAGGCCCATACTGGAGTATGCAGCACCAGTTTGGAATCCACACCTAGTCAAGCATGTCAAGAAATTAGAGAAAGTGCAAAGGTTTGCAACAAGACTAGTCCCAGAGCTACGGGGATTGTCCTACGAAGAAAGGTTGAGGGAAATCGGCCTGACGACACTGGAGGCAAGGAGGGTCAGGGGAGACATGATAACGACATATAAAATACTGTGCGGAATAGACAAGGTGGACGAAGACGGGATGTTCCAGAGATGGGACACAGACACAAGAGGTCACAATTGGAAGTTGAAGACTCAGATGAATCAAAGGGATGTTAGGAAGTATTTCTTCAGTCATAGAGTAGTCAGGCCGTGGAATAGCCTAGAAAGTGAAGTAGTGGAGGCGGGAACCATACATAGTTTTAAGGCGAGGTATGATAAAGCTCATGGAACAGGGAGAGAGAGGACCTAGTAGCAATAAGTGAAGAGGTGGGGCCAGGAGCTGTGACTCGACCCCTGCAACAACAAATAGGTGAGTACATACACACACACACATACACACATACACATAGGATAATAACAGCTATAATTGATACTTAAATCCAGAAAGGACAATAAGCGAAGAGTGTAGCATTTCTAGGAAAGACAGAACACAGAGGTATAACGGATCTACCCCCCCCTAACCATCCCTCCCTCACACACACACACACACACACACACACACACACACACACACACACACACACACACACACACACACACACACACACACACACACACACACACACACACACACACACACAAGGGCAGACACTTATTGAAGCTTTAGACCCTAGTAGCAATTATCGCTTTTTATAACCCAGAATTACTGGTATGTATTAACAGTATCTTTCCGCATACCTCCTCCATATACACATACACACACATACATACACACACACATACACACACGCACATACACACACATACATACACACACACATACACACACACACATACACACACATACATACACACACACATACACACACGCACATACACACACATACATACACACACACACCTGCTGATTCAGATTTATTCTAATTTGTGAGGCCTGAAAATATGCCTGGTCTTATTTCTGGAGTTATGCTAAAATCTGATTGCTTGAGAGTATACAACCATTTTAAGGCTTAGGTTGTTATATGGCTGGTAATATGTGGTGTACAGTATATACTGTGTGTGTGTGTGTGTACACACACACACATACACACACATACACACACACACACACACACACACACACACACACACACACACACACACACACACACACACACACACACACACGCACAGTCATAGAGTAGTCAAGTCGTGGAATAGTCTAGAAAGTGAAGTAGTGGAGGCGGGATCCATACATAGTTTTAAGGCGAGGTATGATAAAGCTCATTTAGCAGGGAGAGAGAGGACCTAGTAGCAATCAGTGAAGAGGCGGGGCCAGGAGCTATGACTCGACCCGTGCAACCACAAATAGGTGAGTACAAATAGGTGAGTACACACACACACACACACACACACACACACACACACACGTACACACACACACACACACACACACACACACACACACACACACACACCTACACACACACACACCTACACACACACACACACGTACACACACACACCTACACACACACACCTACACACAAAAGGCCTGGTGTCAAATCGACATGTGCCTAGGACAAAATGGTAACTAACACATACACATACACACACATACACACACACACACACACACACACACACACACACACACACACACACACACACACACACACACAGGAACAAGCACTTGTAAGCTGTAGTACACACACAAACACACACATACACAGGATTTCACACCGTCCTGTGAACTGACCATCTGAACCTCGCTCCTTCTCTCTCTCTCCCTCTCTTCCTATCCTAGGTAGAGACCTATCTCTCTCTACCTATCTCACTCTTTACCTATATATATCTCTCTACCTATTACTCTCTACCTATCTCTCTCTCTCTCTTCCCTCTCCCATCTCTCCCCTCTAACATCTCTTCCCTCTAACACCTCCCCCCCTCTAACATCTCTCCCCCTCTAACATCTCTCCCCTCCCATTATCTCTCCCCTCTCCCTTTTCCCATCTCTCTTCCCTCCTCCCCTCTCTCTCCCCCTAGCCTCTCTCTCCCCTCTCGCTCTTCCATCTCCCCCCTCTTTCCCCCTTCTCCCCCTCTCTCCTCCCTCTCTCTCCCCCTCTCTTTGCCTTCTCCCTCTTTCTCCCTCCCTCTCTCCCTCCCTCTCTCCCTCTCTCTCTCTCTCTCTCTCTCTCTCTTCCTCTCTCCCTCTTTTTTTTTTTTTTTTTTTTTTTTTTTTTACACAGGGTTTGACAAGGTTAAGGATCCCTAACTTTATTGACAAGCTATTTACAGGTTAAGGATTCCTAACTTTATTGGCAAGCTAAGAGCTGTTACCTACATCAGCTCATTTGAAAGCATTTTTATTGTTATGAGACATACAAGTAGGCAACAGGATGAAGTTGGAGCCATCTGTGGGCCAGCATTTTCATTTGATCAACTGACTTTATCTCGTTGACATCATTATGCTGTACAAATGTGTTGTACAAATGGGTATGTATGATCTCAGATGGAGTGATGTTCTGGAGAAGGGTACAGCCAGAGTGAAGTTGCTGCTTTCTGCCAGTCTTGTGGCATAAAAGCTTGTTTCACGCTGTCCTCGAAGTGGATCCAAGTGTGGTATTTTGACAATATTGGCCTTGTACATAACAGTAAGGCCACCCACATCCCTCCTATGTTGAAGGCTCTGCTGAAATGACAAATCTATCCAGGATGGGTCCAGGCGAGAGATGAGACGTCTTGCTCTGTTCTCTACTCTGTCAAGCAGTCGCAGATGAGAGGGGGGGGCAGGCAAACCAAGAAAGTGGAGCATACTCAAGGTGTGAGCGTACTTGTGCCTCGTACAGGATCTTGCAACCCCTACTGTCAAGCAGATGCGAGATACGGCGAAGTGCTGTAAGCTTCCTGGCTGCCTTGTTTGCAAGATTTACAACATGGTTCTTCATGGTTAGTTTGGAGTCAAATTTCACCCCAAGGATATCAACTTCTTCTCCAGGTGCCAACACCCTCCCATTCATCCTTACTACTGCCCCAGCATTACCATCATGGTGCCTAGAGACGATCATCATTTGCGTTTTCTCAGGTGCAAATGTTACTTGCCATCTATTTCCCCAAGCTGATACAGCTCTCAGCTGGTGATTGATGTAGCTTAGAGCAGCTGGTATTTCTTCTCTTGGATAAGTGAATGTCAGTGTACAGTCGTCTGCATATGCATGTGATTCTGGGATGAGATGAAGAAGGTCGGTGAAGTAGACATTCCATAACAATGGACCCAGCACGCTTCCTTGTGGAACACTTGCCCCAATAGGATGTCTTGCTGATTCCGTTCCATTGAGAACTACACTTAGAGATCTACCATGAAGGTAATCACTGAGGAGACATAGCGTAGAGCCTGCAATTCCCAGTGCTTGAAGTTTTGCTAAGAGGCCCTGGTGCCACACCCGGTCGAAAGCGCCAGCAATGTCCAGTGCTACCACACAGCTGACTTTAGATTCATCCAGTGACTGGTGCCACTTAGTGGAGAGGTTTAACAACAGATCAGCAGCACAGTAACCTTTCCTGAAGCCATATTGACGATCACAAAGTAGTGAGTGGTAGTCAAAAAACTCTATTATTTGTCTTGAGATTATTGTCTCAAGGATCTTACCAGTGATTGACAAGAGTGACACTGGTCTGTAGTTGCTGATTTCTGCTCTGCTCTTCTTTTTGTGAACAGGGACTACATTTGCCTCTTTCCATAGAGAGGGCCATTTACACTGTACTAGGCAGTGCTGAAAGATGCGAGTTAGAGGTGCTGCTAGCTGGTCTGCACATCTTCTCAACAATCTTGGGCTCAACTTGTCTGGGCCCACAGCCTTTTCTTGGTCCAGCGATTTAAGAAGGAAATGCACCTCCTCCTGCCTTATTGTCACCACTGACAGTTTTGACACAGTTCTTGCAGCTAGCCAAGGAGGGACCCTTGCTGGATCAGGAACTTGCATTTTGGTAGCAAAGTGTTCAGCAAAGAGGTCCACCTTCTCTTGACTACTAGTAGAGGTGGTCCCATCCTGTCGATTTAGAGGTGGAATAAGTTCATCAGGCAGATAACCTTGTCTGTCCTTGACCAGGGACCACCAGGTTTTGGAGCCTACCCTACCTGATGCAAGCTTTCTTTTAGTGTCCACCTCCCATTTAGCAATGGCCCACTTTTGAACATCACCCATATGCCTACAGGCTTGCCTGTGCAAGTTTTGCCTACACAGTAGGCTTCTTCAGTCGAATACAGAAAGTAGGCAGGAACAGTAGAGATGTGAAGACGATGTAATCAGTCCGTCACCCTTGAAGTCGTAGAATTTGAGGTTGTCAATCCCTCAGCCTCGAAAAGTTCAGTTCCATAGTTCCTCAACCTAGGAGTAGGTGCGAAGAGCACCATAGTTGTGGAGATTCTGAAGCAGAAGCAAGGAGCCTGGCACTTATATAGCAACGTCAAGTGTAGCAGATGAGGGCATAGTCACTGGTAGGCAGGATTCCCCAGTGGAAGTAGGTCCTTCCCAAATAGATGGGTTAGTTGTAGCAGCCGTGAAGAAGGTCTTGTAGATGTCCTCTGAACCAAGATTCCATGATGTTGCAGTGTCTGACAAGTTGTGCAAGAAAGGTATAAAATACCAACAATATGAAAGTTAAGACACACGTGCAACATCTGGATATCTTTATTGTAGACGTTTCACCAACCAGTGGCTTTATCAATACAGATTCTTTTGTGTATAGTTCTACTGTCTTCCAATTATGTCCTAGAATCTGTAGTGATAAAGCCACTGGATGGCGAAATGTCTACAATAAAGATATTCAGATGTTACACATGTGTCTTAACTTTCAAAAGCAACAGATATAAGGAAATATGGTGAACATTTCATTCGTGCTGGGATCGATCCCCGGACCTTGAGTGTGTGAACTAAGGACGCTGTCGACCAAGCCATGAGCACTTGCAAGTCAACACAAACACAACTCTGCTCTCCCCCTCACTGAGTGAATAATAACAATAATAATAATAATAATAATAATAATTATTATTATTATTATTATTTACTACCAGTACATGTATAAGGTAGGTTGGAACTTATTCCGTCGGAGAAGTCCCAACTGGAAAAAACACACCGTTCGAGGGCCTTTACACCCACCCAAAACACAAACACACTCACCCGGGTTGGCGAAGGTGGTTGGTAGGTACTTCTTAATTGATAGATTTACCCTTCAGGGAAGAAGTACTGGTAGTTTATACTGTTAGTACACTAATATTAGGATTATTGAGGCAACTGTAGATAATAATAATGTAGACCTAAGACCTTAACATAGGTAGTAATAGGCCAAATGTAGGCAAACACTAGGTTATGTTAGTTAGGGAGAACTGGCAGTCCCAGTTTGAACGACGAGGCGTGGGTCTCGAAGACTAGACACCATCTGAACAACATGTGCCGTGATCAACAGGCGGCGCCCCCATGTGTCTTCACATTTGAGACCTGGGGAAATCTGGTGGAGGCACCTCGATGTACCGTAGATGACCTCCTCCGTCAGGACCATACAGTAAGACAAAATCTCCACTTTATCTTTGGATCCTGGCCAGTGTCTGGGAAAGTTGGGAGTGAGTTGAGCTGTGGGCCTTTGTGCAGCTGGCAGTGCATGCCCAGTACGTACCAGCCTAGAAGCTAGTGTCACTTTCTGCATAGTATTCTAGGGGATTCACCCCCCTTGGAAATAGGAATTTCTGAGGTGCAGGCAGGTCACTAATAACGATTGAATATTGCAGGAATTAAGGCTCCCGGTTGCACATGGTTCTGAGGGCAAGTCCAGAGGGACTAAGCTTAGGGAGGTTGAAGACCAGAATAGATTCTACATCACCAAGTAAGTTAGTCCTTTAAACGTGCATGCAGGCGAGATTTCTTGCAACATCAGTCATTTATGAAAATCTGTCCTATAAGCCACTTGTGAGGCTGAGGTACCGACCTCAGAGCTCGGTGTCCACAGAGCTTGCCAGGGTAGGCGACTCACTTGGAGGCAGTCCATACAAATTTTCACAAGGTATACAGACCATAGCTGACATCAATGACATACTACTATATAGAAAGCCGCTTGTTATGCTGAGCATTTCCCACATATTAGGTCAGTTTTGTCCCAGGATATGACCCACACCAGTCCACTAACACCCAGGATGTGAACCACACCAGTCCACTAACACCCAGGATGTGACCCACACCAGTCCACTAACACCCAGGATGTGACCCACACCAGTCCACTAACACCCAGGATGCGACCCACACCAGTCCACTAACACCCAGGATGTGACCCACACCAGTCCACTAACACCCAGGATGTGACCCACACCAGTCCACTAACACCCAGGAAGTGACCCACACCAGTCCACTAACACCCAGGATGCGACCCACACCAGTCCACTAACACCCAGGATGTGACCCACACCAGTCCACTAACACCCAGGTACCAGTTTTACTGATGCGTGAACATAGACAACCGGTGTAAAGAAACACGACCAATGTTTCTACCCTCGCTGGGAATCGAACCCAGATACTCGCCATGTGAAACGAGAGCTTTAGCCATCAGGCGAAAAAAAAAATTACTTACGGAAAGCCAAGATAGACTTTTTTTTTTACCATTTTGTAGTTATTAATAAAATAGTTGGTCTGCCAGACGTAACTTACAACACTGTTTAGATCATAAATAACTTTAATATTTTAGTAGTGAAGGTTATACAGTATAATAATAGTGTCGTAACTAAGAAGAGTGAGCTCCGCCACGTACCTTAATATCCCAGTTTAAGAGAGGAACCTAAGTCAAGGTGACTGATGGTGACTCATTAGTCACTTCCTGCTACCTCACTTCTGATGTTCCTTTATATTTTCTGTGTGAAATTCACTGATAAGTCACAGCATATATATAGTATTACAGTGGCAGTAGTGTACAGTGTCAGCAGCGTTAGTAGCGTCAGCAGCGTCAGTAGTTGCTGTGACTGACACAGACACTGGACCACAGACCTTCCTGCCAGGCATGACGCACCATACTTGCCAAGTAACACCAGTATTCCTCTACATTCTTCTCTCAGTACGATTCACATTTACATTTTCACCTCTTTTCCAATAATAAACATCAAATCTCATAGATAAATAATGTAAAACATAATAGTATACTGTACATGTATTATAATCTGAAGTATAAATTGATAGATATGACAGACAACGTTGCATGAGAGTGGACGTGTCCGGGACACGTTGCCAGACAGACATTATCACACTAACTAAACACAATATAATACACGTATATTACTGTTATAATGGCAGGTGTTGCAATATACGTAAGATATACCAAGTTACAGAACGGATTATGAACTAACCTGAGAATATATGCAGTAATTGTTTAAGTTGGTATATCTATGTATAATTGTAGGGAGTATTAATTGTGGTATATCTGTAACAATGTGGATGATTATGGTGAACATCAAAATGGTATACAATACCGACAGGTTGGTAGGTAAGACACATAGGCAACAGTTAGGCAACTTTATTCCGAAACGTTTCGCCTACACAGTAGGCTTCTTCAGTCGAATACAGAAAGTAGGCAGGAACAGTAGAGATGTGAAGACGATGTAATCAGTCCATCACCCTGGAACTGAACTTTTCGAGGCTGAGGGACTGACAACCTCAAATTCTACGACTTCAAGGGTGATGGACTGATTACATCGTCTTCACATCTCTACTGTTCCTGCCTACTTTCTGTATTCGACTGAAGAAGCCTACTGTGTAGGCGAAACGTTTCGGAATAAAGTTGCCTAACTGTTGCCTATGGATGATTATATTTAGCATACTTCAGAATATACGTGTTTAGTTTCAAATATGTGTAAACATATGCAGTGAATGTTCAGTTTGGAATATATGTGAACACATGCATAAGTAAGCTTATTCAGGTACAGGTATACATAAATACACTTACGCAAATTATTATACGTAGTAACATATATGTAAATTACCCAGGATAACCCAAAGTGACTTATTACCACTGAATATATTGGTAATAATATATGTAAATTACCCAGGATAACCCAAAGTGACTTATTACCACTGAATATATTGGTAATAATATCTGTGAATATATTCAGTAAATATTTACGTTGTTATACCTAAGAAATATATAATGTTTAGCCTGATAATACTGTGAACACGTGCTGGCTGGCACAGCTCTCGCTTCACACGCGCAGGGCCCGGGTTCGATTCCCGGCAAGGGTGGAAACATTCGACGAGCTTCCTTACACCTGCCGTCTTGTTCACCTAAGAAGTATGTACCTGGGTGCTAGTAGACAGGTGTGGGTGGCATCCTGGGGGACAAAATTAAGGACCACAATGGAAATAAGACAGACAGTAGACGATGACGCACTGACTTTCTCAGGTTATCCTGGGTGGTTAACCCCCGGGAGGGTTAGTCACCCAGGATAACCCGGGGAGGGTTGGTCACCCTGGATAACCTGGGGAGGGTTAGTCACCCAGGATAACCCGGGGAGGGTTGGTCACCCAGGATAACCTGGAGAGTGTTGGTCACCCAGGATAACCTGGGGAGGGTTAGTCACCCAGGATAACCCGGGGAGGGTTGGTCACCCAGGATAACCTGGGGAGGGTTGTCACCCAGGATAACCCAGGGGTGGGTTATACATTAATATACATACAACACAGTAAGTGTCAGGGGCCCAAGACTGTTCAACTGCCTCCCAGCATACATAAGGGGGATTACCAATAGACCCCTGACTCTTCAAGAAGGCACTGGACAGGCACCTAAAGTCAGTATCTGACCAACCGGGTTATGGTTCGTACGTCAGCTTGCATGCGGCCAGCAGTAACAGCCTGGTTGATCAGACCCTGATCCACCATGAGGCCTGGTCTCAGACCGGCCCGCGGGGGCGTTGACCCCCGAAACCGTCTCCAGGTAAACTCCAGGTAATCCAAGATTGCAAGTATATGTACGTAGATGTGTGGTAAAGTAGTTAATCTTTAGGGTAGCTGACCATGGCTAGAAGTGGATGTTTAGGGTAGCTGACCATGGCTAGAAGTGCATGTTTAGGGTAGCTGACCATGGCTAGAAGTGCATGTTTAGGGTAGCTGACCATGGCTAGAAGTGGATGTTTAGGGTAGCTGACCATGGCTAGAAGTGGATGTTTAGGTTAGCTGACCATGGCTAGAAGTGGATGTTTAGGGTAGCTGACCATGGCTAGAAGTGGATGTTTAGGTTAGCTGACCATGGCTAGAAGTGGATGTTTAGGGTAGCTGACCATGGCTAGAAGTGGATGTTTAGGTTAGCTGACCATGGCTAGAAGTGGATGTTTAGGGTAGCTGACCATGGCTAGAAGTGGGTGTTTAGGGTAGCTGACCATGGCTAGAAGTGGATGTTTAGGGTAGCTGACCATGGCTAGAAGTGGATGTTTAGGTTAGCTGACCATGGCTAGAAGTGGATGTTTAGGGTAGCTGACCATGGCTAGAAGTGGATGTTTAGGGTAGCTGACCATGGCTAGAAGTGCATGTTTAGGGTAGCTGACCATGGCTAGAAGTGGATGTTTAGGGTAGCTGACCATGGCTAGAAGTGGATGTTTAGGGTAGCTGACCATGGCTAGAAGTGGATGTTTAGGGTAGCTGACCATGGCTAGAAGCGGATGTTTAGGGTGGCTGACCATGGCTAGAAGTGGATGTTTAGGGTAGCTGACCATGGCTAGAAGTGGATGTTTAGGGTAGCTGACCATGGCTAGAAGTGGATGTTTAGGGTAGCTGACCAAGGCTAGAAGTGGATGTTTAGGGTAGCTGACCATGGCTAGAAGTGGATGTTTAGGGTAGCTGACCATGGCTAGAAGTGGATGTTTAGGGTAGCTGACCATGGCTAGAAGTGGATGTTTAGGGTAGCTGACCATGGCTAGAAGTGGATGTTTAGGGTAGCTGACCATGGCTAGAAGTGGATGTTTAGGGTAGCTGACCATGGCTAGAAGTGGATGTTTAGGGTAGCTGACCATGGCTAGAAGTGGATGTTTAGGGTAGCTGACCATGGCTAGAAGTGGATGTTTAGGGTAGCTGACCATGGCTAGAAGTGCATGTTTAGGGTAGCTGACCATGGCTAGAAGTGGATGTTTAGGTTAGCTGACCATGGCTAGAAGTGGATGTTTAGGGTAGCTGACCATGGCTAGAAGTGGGTGTTTAGGGTAGCTGACCATGGCTAGAAGTGGATGTTTAGGGTAGCTGACCATGGCTAGAAGTGGATGTTTAGGTTAGCTGACCATGGCTAGAAGTGGATGTTTAGGGTAGCTGACCATGGCTAGAAGTGGATGTTTAGGGTAGCTGACCATGGCTAGAAGTGCATGTTTAGGGTAGCTGACCATGGCTAGAAGTGGATGTTTAGGGTAGCTGACCATTTCTAGAAGTGGATGTTTAGGGTAGCTGACCATGGCTAGAAGTGGATGTTTAGGGTAGCTGACCATGGCTAGAAGCGGATGTTTAGGGTGGCTGACCATGGCTAGAAGTGGATGTTTAGGGTAGCTGACCATGGCTAGAAGTGGATGTTTAGGGTAGCTGACCATGGCTAGAAGTGGATGTTTAGGGTAGCTGACCATGGCTAGAAGTGGATGTTTTGGGTAGCTGACCATGGCTAGAAGTGGATGTTTAGGGTAGCTGACCATGGCTAGAAGTGGATGTTTAGGGTAGCTGACCATGGCTAGAAGTGGATGTTTAGGGTAGCTGACCATGGCTAGAAGTGGATGTTTAGGGTAGCTGACCATGGCTAGAAGTGGATGTTTAGGGTAGCTGACCATGGCTAGAAGTGGATGTTTAGGGTAGCTGACCATGGCTAGAAGTGGATGTTTAGGGTAGCTGACCATGGCTAGAAGTGGATGTTTAGGGTAGCTGACCATGGCTAGAAGTGGATGTTTAGGGTAGCTGACCATGGCTAGAAGTGCATGTTTAGGGTAGCTGACCATGGCTAGAAGTGGATGTTTAGGGTAGCTGACCATGGCTAGAAGTGGATGTTTAGGGTAGCTGACCATGGCTAGAAGTGGATGTTTAGGGTAGCTGACCATGGCTAGAAGTGGATGTTTAGGGTAGCTGACCATGGCTAGAAGTGGATGTTTAGGGTAGCTGACCATGGCTAGAAGTGCATGTTTAGGGTAGCTGACCATGGCTAGAAGTGGATGTTTAGGGTAGCTGACCATGGCTAGAAGTGGATGTTTAGGGTAGCTGACCATGGCTAGAAGT
This sequence comes from Cherax quadricarinatus, assembly GCF_038502225.1. Taxonomy (NCBI): domain Eukaryota; kingdom Metazoa; phylum Arthropoda; class Malacostraca; order Decapoda; family Parastacidae; genus Cherax; species Cherax quadricarinatus. The sequence goes on from NC_091379.1 coordinate 14,014,261, forward strand.
GCATGTTTAGGGTAGCTGACCATGGCTAGAAGTGGATGTTTAGGGTAGCTGACCATGGCTAGAAGTGGATGTTTAGGGTAGCTGACCATGGCTAGAAGTGCATGTTTAGGGTAGCTGACCATGGCTAGAAGTGGATGTTTAGGGTAGCTGACCATGGCTAGAAGTGGATGTTTAGGGTAGCTGACCATGGCTAGAAGTGCATGTTTAGGGTAGCTGACCATGGCTAGAAGTGGATGTTTAGGGTAGCTGACCATGGCTAGAAGCGGATGTTTAGGGTAGCTGACCATGGCTAGAAGTGGATGTTTAGGGTAGCTGACCATGGTTAGAAGTGGATGTTTAGGGTAGCTGACCATGGCTAGAAGTGCATGTTTAGGGTAGCTGACCATGGCTAGAAGTGGACGTTTAGGGTAGCTGACCATGGCTAGAAGTGGATGTTTAGGGTAGCTGACCATGGCTAGAAGTGCATGTTTAGGGTAGCTGACCATGGCTAGAAGTGGATGTTTAGGGTAGCTGACCATGGCTAGAAGTGGATGTTTAGGGTAGCTGACCATGGCTAGAAGTGCATGTTTAGGGTAGCTGACCATGGCTAGAAGTGGATGTTTAGGGTAGCTGACCATGGCTAGAAGTGGATGTTTAGGGTAGCTGACCATGGCTAGAAGTGCATGTTTAGGGTAGCTGACCATGGCTAGAAGTGGATGTTTAGGGTAGCTGACCATGGCTAGAAGCGGATGTTTAGGGTAGCTGACCATGGCTAGAAGCGGATGTTTAGGGTAGCTGACCATGGCTAGAAGTGGATGTTTAGGGTAGCTGACCATGGCTAGAAGCGGATGTTTAGGGTAGCTGACCATGGCTAGAAGTGGATGTTTAGGGTAGCTGACCATGGCTAGAAGCGGATGTTTAGGGTAGCTGACCATGGCTAGAAGTGGATGTTTAGGGTAGCTGACCATGGCTAGAAGTGGATGTTTAGGGTAGCTGACCATGGCTAGAAGTGGATGTTTAGGGTAGCTGACCATGGCTAGAAGTGGATGTTTAGGGTAGCTGACCATGGCTAGAAGTGGATGTTTAGGGTAGCTGACCATGGCTAGAAGTGCATGTTTAGGGTAGCTGACCATATCTAGAAGTGGATGTTTAAAGTAGCTGACCATGGCTACAAGTGGATGTTTAGGGTAGCTGACCATGGCTAGAAGTGGATGTTTAGGGTAGCTGACCATAGCTAGAAGTGCATGTTTAGGGTAGCTGACCATGGCTAGAAGTGGATGTTTAGGGTAGCTGACCATGGCTAGAAGTGGATGTTTAGGGTAGCTGACCATGGCTAGAAGTGGATGTTTAGGGTAGCTGACCATGGCTAGAAGTGCATGTTTAGGGTAGCTGACCATGGCTAGAAGTGGATGTTTAGGGTAGCTGACCATGGCTAGAAGTGGATGTTTAGGGTAGCTGACCATGGCTAGAAGTGGATGTTTAGGGTAGCTGACCATGGCTAGAAGTGGATGTTTAGGGTAGCTGACCATGGCTAGAAGTGGATGTTTAGGGTAGCTGACCATGGCTAGAAGTGGATGTTTAGGGTAGCTGACCATGGCTAGAAGTGGATGTTTAGGGTAGCTGACCATGGCTAGAAGTGGATGTTTAGGGTAGCTGACCATGGCTAGAAGTGGATGTTTAGGGTAGCTGACCATGGCTAGAAGTGCATGTTTAGGGTAGCTGACCATGGCTAGAAGTGGATGTTTAGGGTAGCTGACCATGGCTAGAAGTGGATGTTTAGGGTAGCTGACCATGGCTAGAAGTGGATGTTTAGGGTAGCTGACCATGGCTAGAAGTGCATGTTTAGGGTAGCTGACCATGGCTAGAAGTGGATGTTTAGGGTAGCTGACCATGGCTAGAAGTGGATGTTTAGGGTAGCTGACCATGGCTAGAAGTGCATGTTTAGGGTAGCTGACCATGGCTAGAAGTGGATGTTTAGGGTAGCTGACCATGGCTAGAAGTGGATGTTTAGGGTAGCTGACCATGGCTAGAAGTGCATGTTTAGGGTAGCTGACCATGGCTAGAAGTGGGTGCTTAGAGTAGCTGACCATGGCTAGAAGTGCATGTTTAGGGTAGCTGACCATGGCTAGAAGTGGATGTTTAGGGTAGCTGACCATGGCTAGAAGTGCATGTTTAGGGTAGCTGACCATGGCTAGAAGTGGGTGCTTAGAGTAGCTGACCATGGCTAGAAGTGCATGTTTAGGGTAGCTGACCATGGCTAGAAGTGGATGTTTAGGGTAGCTGACCATGGCTAGAAGTGGATGTTTAGGTTAGCTGACCATGGCTAGAAGTGCATGTTTAGGGTAGCTGACCATGGCTAGAAGTGGGTGCTTAGAGTAGCTGACCATGGCTAGAAGTGCATGTTTAGGGTAGCTGACCATGGCTAGAAGTGGATGTTTAGGGTAGCTGACCATGGCTAGAAGTGGGTGCTTAGAGTAGCTGACCATGGCTAGAAGTGCATGTTTAGGGTAGCTGACCATGGCTAGAAGTGGATGTTTAGGGTAGCTGGCCATGGCTAGAAGTGGATGTTTAGGGTAGCTGACCATGGCTAGAAGTGGGTGCTTAGAGTAGCTGACCATGGCTAGAAGTGCATGTTTAGGGTAGCTGACCATGGCTAGAAGTGGATGTTTAGGGTAGCTGACCATGGCTAGAAGTGCATGTTTAGGGTAGCTGACCATGGCTAGAAGTGGATGTTTAGGGTAGCTGACCATGGCTAGAAGTGGATGTTTAGGGTAGCTGACCATGGCTAGAAGTGCATGTTTAGGGTAGCTGACCATGGCTAGAAGTGGGTGCTTAGAGTAGCTGACCATGGCTAGAAGTGCATGTTTAGGGTAGCTGACCATGGCTAGAAGTGGATGTTTAGGGTAGCTGACCATGGCTAGAAGTGGATGTTTAGGGTAGCTGACCATGGCTAGAAGTGGGTGCTTAGAGTAGCTGACCATGGCTTGAAGTGGATGTTTAGAGCGGCTGACCATGGCTAGAAGTGGATGTTTAGGGTAGCTGACTATGGCTAGAAGTGGATGTTTAGGGTAGCTGACCATGGCTAGAAGTGCATGTTTAGGGTAGCTGACCATGGCTAGAAGTGGATGTTTAGGGTAGCTGACCATGTCTAGAAGTGGATGTTTAGAGCGGCTGACCATGGCTAGAAGTGGATGTTTAGGGTAGCTGACTATGGCTAGAAGTGGATGTTTAGGGTAGCTGACCATGGCTAGAAGTGCATGTTTAGGGTAGCTGACCATGGCTAGAAGTGGATGTTTAGGGTAGCTGACTATGGCTAGAAGTGGATGTTTAGGGTAGCTGACAATGGCTAGAAGTGGATGTTTAGAGTAGCTGACAATGGCTAGAAGTGGGTGCTTAGGGTAGCTGACCATGGCTAGAAGTGGATGTTTAGGGTAGCTGACTATGGCTAGAAGTGGATGTTTAGGGTAGCTGACCATGGCTAGAAGTGGATGTTTAGGGTAGCTGACAATGGCTAGAAATGGATGTTTAGGGTAGCTGACTATGGCTAGAAGTTGATGTTTAGGGTAGCTGACAATGGCTAGAAGCGGATGTTTAGGGTAGCTGACTATGGCTAGAAGTGGATGTTTAGGGTAGCTGACAATGGCTAGAAGTGGATGTTTAGGGTAGCTGACCATGGCTAGAAGTGGATGTTTAGGGTAGCTGACAATGGCTAGAAGTGGATGTTTAGAGTAGCTGACAATGGCTAGAAGTGGATGTTTAGGGTAGCTGACTATGGCTAGAAGTGGGTGCTTAGAGTAGCTGACCATGGCTAGAAGCAGATGTTTAGGGTAGCTGACCATGGCTAGATGTGCATGTTTAGGGTAGCTGACCATGGCAAGAAGTGGATGTTTAGGGTAGCTGACCATGGCTAGAAGTGGATGTTTAGGGTAGCTGACTATGGCTAGAAGTGGGTGCTTAGAGTAGCTGACCATGGCTAGAAGCGGATGTTTAGGGTAGCTGACCATGGCTAGAAGTGGATATTTAGAGCGGCTGACCATGGCTAGAAGTGGATGTTTAGAGCAGCTGACCATGGCTATAAGTGCATGTTTAGGGTAGCTGACCATGGCTAGAAGTGGATGTTTAGGGTAGCTGACCATGGCTAGAAGTGGATGTTTAGGGTAGCTGACCATGGCTAGAAGTGGATGTTTAGGGTAGCTGGCCATGGCTAGAAGTGGATGTTTAGGGTAGCTGACCATGGCTAGAAGCAGATGTTTAGGGTGGCTGACCATGGCTAGAAGTGGATGTTTAGGGTAGCTGACCATGGCTAGAAGTGGATGTTTAGGGTAGCTGACCATGGCTAGAAGCGGATGTTTAGGGTAGCTGACCATGGCTAGAAGCGGATGTTTAGGGTAGCTGGCCATGGCTAGAAGCGGATGTTTAGGGTAGCTGACTATGGCTAGAAGTGGATGTTTAGGGTAGCTGACAATGGCTAGAAGTGGATGTTTAGGGTAGCTGACCATGGCTAGAAGTGGATGTTTAGGGTAGCTGACAATGGCTAGAAGTGGATGTTTAGGGTAGCTGACAATGGCTAGAAGTGGATGTTTAGGGTAGCTGACTATGGCTAGAAGTGGGTGCTTAGAGTAGCTGACCATGGCTAGAAGCGGATGTTTAGGGTAGCTGACCATGGCTAGAAGTGCATGTTTAGGGTAGCTGACCATGGCAAGAAGTGGATGTTTAGGGTAGCTGACCATGGCTAGAAGTGGATTTTTAGGGTAGCTGACTATGGCTAGAAGTGGGTGCTTAGAGTAGCTGACCATGGCTAGAAGCGGATGTTTAGGGTAGCTGACCATGGCTAGAAGTGGATGTTTAGAGCGGCTGACCATGGCTAGAAGTGGATGTTTAGAGCAGCTGACCATGGCTATAAGTGCATGTTTAGGGTAGCTGACCATGGCTAGAAGTGGATGTTTAGGGTAGCTGACCATGGCTAGAAGTGGATGTTTAGGGTAGCTGACCATGGCTAGAAGCGGATGTTTAGGGTAGCTGGCCATGGCTAGAAGTGGATGTTTAGGGTAGCTGACCATGGCTAGAAGCAGATGTTTAGGGTGGCTTACCATGGCTAGAAGTGGATGTTTAGGGTAGCTGACCATGGCTAGAAGTGGATGTTTAGGGTAGCTGACCATGGCTAGAAGCGGATGTTTAGGGTAGCTGACCATGGCTAGAAGCGGATGTTTAGGGTAGCTGGCCATGGCTAGAAGTGGATGTTTAGGGTAGCTGACCATGGCTAGAAGTGGATGTTTAGGGTGGCTGACCATGGCTAGAAGCGGATGTTTAGGGTAGCTGACCATGGCTAGAAGTGGATGTTTAGGGTAGCTGACCATGGCTAGAAGTGGATGTTTAGGGTAGCTGACCATGGCTAGAAGCGGATGTTTAGGGTAGCTGACCATGGCTAGAAGCGGATGTTTAGGGTAGCTGACCATGGCTAGAAGCGGATGTTTAGGGTAGCTGACCATGGCTGGAAGCGGATGTTTAGGGTAGCTGACCATGGCTAGAAGCGGATGCAAAGTAACTACGATGATGCAGAGTCAGATTAATAATGTGAATACCAGAGACATGAAGACGGGAAAAATCCTTTGAACACAGATAGTATATCCCACTATACAATCTGAACAGTGATGGGCATCTCACTGTATGTACATGCGTAGAGCCCAGGGATGTGGCGAAAGTACTGTGTACTTTGATACAGAGTGTGCGGGATCGAATCATGTTGTGAACTGAGAGATAATGTTTCTTCCTCACAGTATTTTGTATGTCGTTATTTGGCCTTCCCCTATCCCTCCTGTCTTCCAGTGTCGTCAGGTCGATTTCCCCTAACCTCTCGTCGTAGGATATATTTCTTAGCTGTTGGACTAGCCTTGTTACAAATTTTTGCACTTTCTCTAATTTGTTGACATACTTGGCTAGGTGTGGATTCCAAACTGGTGCTGCATACTCCAGTTTAGGCTTGACTTACACTGTGTACAGAGTCTTGAAGGATTCCTTACTAAGGTGTCGAAACACTATTCTTAGGTTTGCCAGGCGCCCATATGCTGCATCAGTTATTTGGTTAATGTGCGCCTCAGGAGATGTGCTCGGTATCATACACACTCTTGGTATCATACACACTTGAGTGAGGTTTGCAGTCTTTGACCCTCTAGGCTATACTGTCTGCGGTCTTCTTTAACCTTCCCTAATCTTCGTGACTTTGCATTTGGTGAGGCTGAACTCCAGGAGCCAGTTGCTGGACCAGGTCTGCAGCCTGTCCAGATCCCTTTGTAGTCCTGCCTGATCCTATTGTAAGATTTAATAAATAAACCCAATGATCCCAAACACTGCAATTTATTTCTAATCGCAAGAGAAATTCCCCAGTTAATTTACAGAACCCAATTTGATTAATAAAATTGGAAAATTAAAATTTACACAACCTAAAACCGAAAACTCATTAGCACTAAAAGTTTAGGTCAACCAGCAGAGATATTTTAATTTTTTTTGATCAGAAATTCAAGAAAATGTGAATTAAACTTACTGGAACTAAGAAATTTTTCATGTTTCATATAATGAATCTGTAATTAAAGATTGAGTTTGTTTACATTTGTTTTATTTATATAAGGGGTCCCTCAAGGGAGGTTACTTGACGCTGGTGAGGGGCTCTTGATCTAGGGAACTGGATCAGTGTTCCAGTTTCCTGAATTGAGCCTGAGTACCTCCCATCCCCCCACAGGTGCTGTATAATCCTACGGGTTTAGCGCTTCCCCATGATTATAATAGTATATTAGAGGAGAGCACCAAACTAGTAGGGGTCATATAGGGCCTATAGAATGTGATACATTCAACTTTGATTAAAGCAAGATGATGAGAACTCCAGATCCTTGGATCTGATCAACTCAAAATTATACTATAAAGGAAAATACTAATCTATTTAAGTTTACAACAGTCATAGAGCACCATAACACTTTACTAACAACAACAACCTTCATCTATGTAGTGTAACAAGGACACCAATGGAAGTAAGTCACTCTGACTTTTTTGGGTTGTCCCAGATTCTCTACACATTTGTCCCTTCATGGAAGGTTCCTTGATGTTGGTGAGGGGCTCTTGATTTAGGGAATTGGATCTGTGCTCCAGTTCCCCGAATTAAGCCTGAATGCCTTCCACATCCCCCCCCTCCCCTGGGCGCTGTATAATCCTACGGGTTTAGCGCTTCCCCCTTGATTATAATAATAATAATCTACACATTTGTAGATGAATAGTTCAGAGAACCGACACGTTGATAAATTAGACACGTGTGCAACTCTTGGGTATCTTTATTGAGGAAACGTTTCGCCACACAGTGGCTTCATCAGTCCATACAAAGGAGAATCTTGAAGAACAGGAGGAGAATGAGGTAATCAGTCCCTCAACCTTGAGTCATTGTAGTCAGTCCATCAATCTTGAATAGAATACGGCATATGTGCAGAGAAGCAGCTTATAAACCGTAGGCAGGAGAGGTGCAGCAGTCGTAGGTGGTGTCACATTTGTTCAGTGTCGAAGTAGGTCGTGCCAAAGGGTTAGGCAAACGAAGTAACCCTTGGGCACGACCTACTTCGACACTGAACAAATGTGACACCACCTACGACTGCTGCACCTCTCCTGCCTACGGTTTATAAGCTGCTTCTCTGCACATATGCCGTATTCTATTCAAGATTGATGGACTGACCATTTTGACTCAAGGTTGAGGGACTGATTACCTCATTCTCCTCCTGTTCTTCAAGATTGTCCTTTGTATGGACTGATGAAGCCACTGTGTGGCGAAACGTTTCCTCAATAAAGATACCCAAGAGTTGCACACGTGTCCAATTTATTTTCTACACACGTGCTGTTATGTATGATAATCTATGTAACTGTACTTGTGTATACCTGAATAAACTTACTTAAGTATAGAATCTCATAGGGAGATTAGAGGAGTTTTTTTTCCAGAACCTGGGAAAACTGTGTCTAGCATTAGGAATAATATTAGGAGAGAAGTAAATAATGAAAATGATTATTATAGGAATGCAGTTAGAAGCCTGAGTAGATCTATAACCCACTATGATAACATGAACGTAGATAAGAATGTTTATGGAGCAACTTGCAATGTGAACAGACTGACTGATTTGACTCAATGAGACTCAATTTGAGACTCTATGACCGCGGGTTCAATCCCGGCCGGGGGTATGGTTTAGACTGACTGATGTTGTAGTGGCCAGGCTTAGGCTTGGTTACAAGTACTGACTGATGTTGTAGTGGCCAGGCTTAGGCTTGGTTACAAGTACTGACTGATGTTGTAGTGGCCAGGCTTAGGCTTGGTTACAAGTACTGACTGATGTTGTGTACGAATGGTATATAATACCGACAAAATGAGATTAAGACACATGTGCAACATCTGGGTATCTTTATTGTAGACGTTTCGCCATCCAGTGGCTTTATCAATACAAATTCTAGGACATAACTTGAAGACAGTAGAACTATGTACAGAAGATGAGGTAATCAGTCCCTCAACCTAGGAGTAGGTGCGAAGAGCACCATAGTCGTGGAGATTCTGAAGCAGAAGAAAGGATCCTGGCGCTTATATAGTAACGTCAGGTGTAGCAGACGAGGGCATATTCACTGGTAGGCGGGATTCCCCAGTGAAAGTAGGTCCTTCCCAAAGAGATGGGTTAGTTGTAGTAGTAGTTGTCGTAGCCGTGAAGGTTATGTACATGTCCTCAGAATTAAGATTCTATGATGTTGCAGTGAATATGCCCTCGTCTGCTACAACTGACGTTACTATATAAGCGCCAGGATCCTTTCTTCTGCTTCAGAATCTCCACGACTATGGTGCTCTTCGCACCTACTCCTAGGTTGAGGGACTGATGTTGTAGTGGCCAGGCTTAGGCTTGGTAACAAGTACTTCTGGCAGTTTGGGAGACACTCAGATGATGATCAAACTAAACGCAAATTATGTGGTCAGGCATATGATCACTGTCTTGAACACTATGTGCTTAATTGTCCACTTATTGAGGAATACAGAGACAGACAATATAATAACCTATGTGACATGTCAAGATATCTTACTAATGAAAATAAGATACCAGATATACTAAGCAAATTTCCTAAATTTGCTTGTAACAGATAAGTGAACTATAGATATGTAGATATAAATCCATATGTATTCCTGTTAACCCTTTTGGGGCCTAGTTCCTAGGCCTTTTGTGTATCCATATGCTCTCGCGCTACCGTCCACAGGATGGATATGGGGTGCACAATAAACTTGCAACTTCGGTGGTAAAATCTAAATCTAAATCCTGTGTAAGACGGTCCAGAGGGCGCCCACGCAGGCACACAATTCTTTGAATCTTGACATAAATACAATATATCAGCAATGAATATTCGAAGAAATTCTTGCCCTACAAATGAAAGTTTTTGGAGAAGGAAACAAGAAAATGTCACTGAGAAATATTTCGGAAATAGTAAGTCAGTTTTCGTTAAATTAAAAACTGAATATTGAGACACTTATGCAACAAATGGGAATCTTTGCTAAAGAAACGTTTCGCCACACAGTGGCTTCATCAGTCCAATACAAAGCAGTGAGGGGTGAGGACAGGAGTTTGAGGTGATCAGTCCCTCAGCCTAGTATCGATGTGTTCCTCACCCTTCTCTACTTTGTATTGGACTGATGAAGCCACTGTGCGGCGAAACGTTTCCTCAATAAAGAGTCCAATATGTTGCGCAAGTGTCTCAATCTTCAACTTGTCAGCTTTCATACCATTTATCACACAAATTAAAAACTGCACTAAAAATGACTTGGGTGATGACTTGGGTGGTTATCATAAAGGACAAAGGCTAGTTACTACTGAGAGCATAGGGACCTATGCAGACCAATGGTTTGAGAGAAAATGGAAGAGTAGAGAGGGAAATCAAGAGGCGAGGGAAGCTTTACTGCGTGGCACAGTGGCGAATTTGCGAGACGTGGATCGAGAGGACATGGAGGGTTACATATCGGAGGAGGAGGTTTACAAGGCTGTTCAGGGACAGGCGCTGCGGAAATCACCTGGTTGAGATGGGATACCAGGTGATTTTTATGTAGTTCATTGGGAACTGTTAAAACACATGTTGGTCCAACTTTGCAATTCAATGAAAATTAGAGGTAGAATGGGCGGTGAGGCAGGGTTGGGTGTTGTAGTGTTGGTATCAAAGGCCGAAGTCCGCGAATCTTTGGAGGCATATAGGCCCATCATGTTGATGGGGCGGATTATAAGATTTTTGCGAGTATTTTGGCAAACTGGATGAAACGAGTTTTGGACAAGGTAATATGGGAAGGGCAATACGGGATTCCTGGACGATCTATGAGAGATGGTCATTGACGCCTCATAAGTTTTGTGATGGATTGTAGTGGAGGTGGAGTCGTAGGATTAGATTGGGAAAAGGCTTTTGACAATGTGGATAGGGAAACATTATTAGCTATATTATTGAAATAATGTTGGTAGAATTACCAACAAAGCTCTCCAGGAGCTTTGTCAAGCTCCTGGAGAGCGAAACGTTGCCACAAAAAAATGTCACTAGCTGGTCTAGTGGCTAACGCGACGGGCTGGAGTTTTGAGACTCTAAGACCGCGGGTTCAATCCCGGCCGGGGGTATGGTTTGTTCACATTAGTTGTACTCGTGTCCTTTTACTTTACATATATTATTGAAGCAGGGTTTCGGGGAAGAAATAGTAGCGTGGGTGCGTACGTTATATACGGAGGCACAGGTACGAGTCCAGGTCAATGGGAGGTTGGGGTCCGCGATAGGCATGGGGTGGGGGCTGCGGCAGGGGTGTTCCCTCTCGCAGCTTTTGTTTGCCTGTTTGCAGGACCCCTTTTATAGATTGGTATTGGGTGGGGTAGGGGGGAGGATTGTGTGCAGGGCGTAGCAGTAGGGATTTTAGGTTATGTGGACGATACCACCATCTTAGTTCAAAGTAGGAATGGTTTGGCGTTCGTAAATAAGGTTATAAGTTTTTTTTAGTGATGCTTCTTCCTTGCGCATTAATAGAGAAAAATCCAAACTTTTGGAGGTGGGGTCCTGGGTGGGGGGACGTTAGGTATGGTGTATGGGTGGAGAACCATTGAGTGGCTAGAGATCTGCGGTGTGTATTTTTGCAATGACGAACAGGCGGCGCGTGCATTTAATTCATCAATGGTAGGAGCAGCTGCAGTTCGTAGGATGGCGAGATGGAGACTGAGTGATGTAACATTACACCAACGAGTAATCGTTGTTAATGTACTGGTATATAGTAAATTATGGTTTGTGGCAGCGGTCTATCCACTGATCACGGACGATGTGTTGCGGTTACAGAGGAAGGCTTTGGATTTCATATGGGGTTACCGTAGGCATTGGCTAGGGAAGGATACAGTTATGACGCACGTAGCTAAGGGAGGTTTGGGGCTAATACCACTACACAGTCGCCTAATTAGCATATACATATGACAGGAATTCTTGACAAGGGGTGGGGTCAGGGGAGCGAGGGTTGTCGCGGTGATGAGGGAGGTTCGACGATGGTGGGTGGGGAAAGACCTCACAAGGTGCGAAGCGATGTTAGGGCACTTATTGGTGGTGCAACACCCTGTGAGAGTTAGGGCAGGTAAATTAGACAATATAGGTATAACTTTGAGAGAGGTCATCGGTGATGAGGTTTTCCCAGGATATCATTGGAAGACTATATGGCAGGGGTTCAAGAAATTGTGCTTACAACCACGGGTTAGGGAAACTGGTTACCGCTTCCTCCACAGGATTTTGGCGTCCAAGGCACAATTGTACATTATGGGAATGACCGAGGATCAGACCTGTGCGTGGTGCGGGTGGCCGGAAATGGCGTTTCATGTCGTATATTTTTGTGACAGTTTACATAAGGTTAGGAATTGGTTAAAGGGTGTTCTCAGACGAGTGGGAGGAGGGGGGATTTTGTCATTGCTTAGAGTTTTGAGTCTTGAGATGGGAGATTGCTCGGATGCGGTACGACGTTCTGTGTCACAATTGGTGCTTGACTATTTATACGTGTCATGGTTTAGAAAGACACGTAAGCAAACACTACCTGGAGTTTACCTGGAGAGAGTTCCGGGGGTCAACGCCCCCGCGGCCCGGTCTGAGACCAGGCCTCCTGGTGGATCAGAGCCTGATCAACCAGGCTGTTGCTGCTGGCTGCACGCAAACCAACATACGAGCCACAGCCCGGCTGATCCGGAACTGACTTTAGGTGCTTGTCCAGTGCCAGCTTGAAGACTGCCAGGGGTCTGTTGGTAATCCCCCTTATGTGTGCTGGGAGGCAGTTGAACAGTCTCGGGCCCCTGACACTTATTGTATGGTCTCTTAACGTGCTAGTGACACCCCTGCTTTTCATTGGGGGGATGGTGCATCGTCTGCCAAGTCTTTTGCTTTCGTAGTGGGTGATTTTCGTGTGCAAGTTCGGTACTAGTCCCTCTAGGATTTTCCAGGTGTATATAATCATGTATCTCTCCCTCCTGCGTTCCAGGGAATACAGGTTTAGGAACCTCAAGCGCTCCCAATAATTGAGGTGTTTTATCTCCGTTATGCGCGCCGTGAAAGTTCTCTGTACATTTTCTAGGTCGGCAATTTCACCTGCCTTGAAAGGTGCTGTGAGTGTGCAGCAATATTCCAGCCTAGATAGAATAAGTGACCTGAAGAGTGTCATCATGGGCTTGGCCTCCCTAGTTTTGAAGGTTCTCATTATCCATCCTGTCATTTTTCTAGCAGATGCGATTGATACAATGTTATGGTCCTTGAAGGTGACATCCTCCGACATGATCACTCCCAGGTCTTTGACGTTGGTGTTTCGCTCTATTTTGTGGCCAGAATTTGTTTTGTACTCTGATGAAGATTTAATTTCCTCATGTTTACCATATCTGAGTAATTGAAATTTCTCATCGTTGAACTTCATATTGTTTTCTGCAGCCCACTGAAAGATTTGGTTGATGTCTGCCTGGAGCTTTGCAGTGTCTGCAATGGAAGACACTGTCATGCAGATTCGGGTGTCATCTGCAAAGGAAGACACGGTGCTGTGGCTGACATCCTTGTCTATGTCGGATATAAGGATGAGGAACAAGATGGGAGCGAGTACTGTGCCTTGTGGAACAGAGCTTTTCACCGTAGCTGCCTCGGACTTTACTCTGTTGACGACTACTCTCTGTGTTCTGTTAGTGAGGAAATTATAGATCCATCGACCTACTTTTCCTGTTATTCCTTTAGCACGCATTTTGTGCGCTATTACGCCATGGTCACACTTGTCGAAGGCTTTTGCAAACTCTGTATATATTACATCTGCATTCTTTTTGTCTTCTAGTGCATTTAGGACCTTGTCGTAGTGGTCCAATAGTTGAGACAGACAGGAGCGACCTGTTCTAAACCCATGTTGCCCTGGGTTGTGTAACTGATGGGTTTCTAGATGCGTGGTGATCTTGCTTCTTAGGACCCTTTCAAAGATTTTTGTGATATGGGATGTTAGTGCTATTGGTCTGTAGTTCTTTGCTGTTGCTTTACTGCCCCCTTTGTGGAGTGGGGCTATGTCTGTTGTTTTTAGTAACTGTGGGACGACCCCCGTGTCCATGCTCCCTCTCCATAGGATGGAAAAGGCTCGTGATAGGGGCTTCTTGCAGTTCTTGATGAACACAGAGTTCCATGAGTCTGGCCCTGGGGCAGAGTGCATGGGCATGTCATTTATCGCCTGTTCGAAGTCATTTGGCGTCAGGATAACATCGGATAGGCTTGTGTTAATCAAATTTTGTGGCTCTCTCATAAAAAATTCATTTTGATCTTCGACTCTCAGTCTGGTTAGCGGCTTGCTAAAAACTGAGTCATATTGGGACTTGAGTAGCTCACTCATTTCCTTGTTGTCATCTGTGTAGGACCCATCTTGTTTAAGTAGGGGCCCAATACTGGACGTTGTTCTCGATTTTGATTTGGCATAGGAGAAGAAATACTTTGGGTTTCTTTCGATTTCATTTATGGCTTTTAGTTCTTCCCGCGATTCCTGACTCCTAAAGGATTCTTTTAGCTTAAGTTCGATGCTTGCTAGTTCTCTGACCAGTGTCTCCCTACGCATTTCAGATATATTGACCTCTTTTAGCCGCTCTGTTATTCTTTTCCGTCGCCTGTAAAGGGAGCGCCTGTCTCTTTCTGTTTTACATCTACTCCTCCTTTTTCTTAGAGGAATAAGCCTTGTGCATACATCGAGTGCTACCGAGTTAATCTGTTCTAGGCATAAGTTGGGGTCTGTGTTGCTTAGTATATCTTCCCAGCTTATATCGGTTAGGACTTGGTTTACTTGGTCCCACTTTATGTTTTTGTTATTGAAGTTGAATTTGGTGAATGCTCCCTCGTGACTAATCTCCTTATGTCGGTCTGGGGCTCCGCGCATACATGACTGAACCTCAATTATGTTGTGATCTGAGTATATTGTTTTTGATATGGTGATATTTCTTATCAGATCATCATTGTTAGTGAAGATGAGGTCTAGTGTATTCTCCAGTCTAGTAGGCTCTATTATTTGCTGGTTTAAATTGAATTTTGTGCAGAGATTTAAAAGCTCGCGTGAGTGTGAGTTTTCATCAGAGCTGCCTCCTGGTGTTATTACTGCAACAATATTATTTGCTATATTCCTCCATTTTAGGTGCCTTAAGTTGAAATCCCCCAGGAGCAAGATGTTGGGTGCAGGAGCTGGAAGGTTTTCCAGACAGTGGTCAATTTTTAACAGCTGTTCCTGGAATTGCTGGGATGTTGCATCCGGAGGCTTGTAGACTATCACAATGACTAGGTTTTGGTTCTCGACCTTTACTGCTAAAACTTCCACTACATCATTTGAGGCATTTAGCAGTTCTGTGCAAACAAGTGACTCTGCAATGTACAGGCCAACCCCCCCCTTTTGCCTGTTCACTCTGTCACATCTGTATAGGTTGTAACCTGGGATCCATATTTCGTTGTCCAAGTGATCCTTTATGTGGGTCTCAGTGAAAGCCGCGAACATTGCCTTTGCCTCTGCAAGCAGTCCACGGATGAAAGGTATTTTGTTGTTTGTTGCTGGATTTAGACCCTGTATATTTGCAAAGAAGAATGTTATCGGACTGGTGGTATTGTTGGTACTGGGGGGGGATTTTTTTTCCGGCATTAGTATTAGTAACGTTTCGGTCCTGGGACCTTGATCACTTCTAACATACAGAGGTAGAAAGACATTATATATATAGGTGGAGAGTGAGGTGTGAGTGACGCACGTGACCTGAGGAATGTCATAAGAACATAAGAATGGAGGAACACTGTAGAAGGCCTACTGGCCCATGCAAGGCAGGTCCTTATCAAAACAACCTCTACCTATGATGAGGACGGGTAGACGATGAAATCATGTGACTCCTGTGTTGTTGGGTTGGTGCTGCTTAAGTATCATGTATGCCAATGTTTTTGAAACTACAAAATTTCAAAAACATTGAAACTACAAAATTTCAAAAACATTGGCATACATGATACTTAAGCAGCACCAACCCAACAACACAGGAGTCACATGATTTCATCGTCTACCCGTCCTCATCATAGGTAGAGGTTGTTTTGATAAGGACCTGCCTTGCATGGGCCAGTAGGCCTTCTACAGTGTTCCTCCATTCTTATGTTCTTATGACATTCCTCAGGTCACGTGCATCACATCTCACTCTCCGCCTATATATATAATGTCTTTCTACCTCTGTATGTTAGAAGTGATCAAGGTCCCAGGACCGAAACGTTTTCTAATAAATATGTTATAGTGTTTGCTTACGTGTCTTTCTAAACCAACTTGTCGGTATTTATTACCAAGGTTTATACCATACGTGTCATGGCATACGGGGCATAGGGGTGTGATGCGCGTCAGGGCACTCATGTGCCATGTTTATAGGACGAAATATAGGAATAAAGAGGTGTATGGGCAATGCTGGGAGGGAGATTTTTCGTTGGGGTATAGGAATCTAACGATGGAAACGTTACAGGAGTACTGAGGTGTAGGTAGGTATAATCCATCGGTGGAGCCAAGGGGTTGGTCTCCTGGGAGGGGGAGGGAGGGAAGAGTTAGGTTTTTTTGGGGGGGTCTGACTGTACGTTTTATTTGGTGTGTATAGTGATCGGGGTGTAATATAGTGGTGAGGGAGGGGGACCTTTGTGTGGTCTGGGGTATAGCGTCTTGCTGGTGTGAGTGTCATAGTCTGAGAAAGGGGGGGAGTGGTACTCAGAACCACGGTATGGTTTTCTCAATGCTGAGTCATGCTGAACTACTAAGTCATCAATAGAGGCTGCGTCGTGGTTAATGTTTTTTTTGTGAATTTTAATATCCCAGGCTGGTGTTAGTTGCATATAGCGTGCATTGTTTGGAGTTTAGTAATGCAATTATTTTATGAGATGTATTCTGTAAGCACGTGTTAGTACTGGTTTTATTAAGTCAGTACATAAGAGTCACAGCAATATATGAATGCGACCTGCGAGTCGTACAGTGTGTACTGTAGATTTGTGTTTTAATTATAAGTCTGGTGTGTAGCGAGATGTTTATATTGATGCTTTGTGTGGATAATGGTCTGAACCAGTTTGTTCAAAATTACTTCTTTCCTATGTTGTGCGCCATACCTGGAGTTTACCTGGAGAGAGTTCCGGGGGTCAACGCCCCCGCGGCCCGGTCTGTGACCAGGCCTCCTGGTGGATCAGAGCCTGATCAACCAGGCTGTTGCTGCTGGCTGCACGCAAACCAACGTACGAGCCACAGCCCGGCTGATCAGAAACTGACTTTAGGTGCTTGTCCAGTGCCAGCTTGAATGTTTTAAATAAAATATAAAAAAAATCATTCTCCAGTAATTGATCTCACTCCAATCATTCCAAATTGGGACTTCTTCTCGCCACAGTATTGGTGAGAATTTGAAGCCGATCTGATGAGTCATTCTCCATTGATTACAGATTCTAACTATTCCAGTTTTAACTATTTTACATATTAAAAAGTTTGTCTGCATATAAATTAAACTTAATGTGTACTATCCTTTACTAACAATAAAGTCATTTAGAAAAGGAACTACAATGAATTTAACATGATTAAGCAGGAATGAAAGTTTTACACTATTCTACACATAAAATTGTTCAATCTAGACCTAAGTAAGTTTATTCAGGTATACATAAATACAGTTACATAGATTATCTTACATAGCAGCATATGTGTAGAGAACCTGGGATAACACAAAAAAGACAGAGTGACTTATTTCCATTGGTGTCCTTCGACCTACACGCAAGAGTTTCTTCCTCAGCCATCGTCAAATTCTGAGGCTCCTGTTTTTAAACTTGGGAAGCCACGCCACTGAGAGGGTTAGAAGTTGGTTTAGAAAGATACGTAAACAAACACTATAATATATTTATTAGGAAACGTTTCGGTCCTGGGACCTTGATCACTTCTAATATACAGAGGTAGAAAGACATTATATATAGGCGGAGAGTGAGGTGTGAGTGACACATGGTGACCTGAAGAATATGTTGGGATGAGGACGGGTAGACGATGAGATCATGTGACTCCTGTGTTGTTGGGTTGGTGTTGCTTAGCCTGCTTGAGTATCATGTATGCTAATGCTTTTGAATTTTTTTGTGGTTTCCAGTGTCATGTTCTATTGTGTTGGTGACGGCTATTAGTGAGGCTTCTAGGCACCGTCGGCGTCTGAGGTCTGGTTCGGTGAGAACGAGTTGTGCCTCATTCCAGTTCATCAAATGCCCCGTGGAGTCTCTGTGGAGGACACAGATGTACCTTAAATCGTCTCTGTTTGAAGTTATTTAAACCATTCCAAGATGACAGTAACGGGTTCAACAGCTTTCATCATGTGCCATCTGTACATACCAGTTGCTTCATGAATCTGTCCCCAGTGACCATGCACATGTATTGAAAGTGTGAAGAAGACTGGATGAAGCCGTCTTGTAGAGAGCCAAGTTTTATTAATTAATTTTGCCTAGAGTAAAATACAGTTTTAGAGAGAGAAAAGTAACAAATGGACGTAACAGTTAAAAAAAAAAAAAGAGGCGATGTTACATGGGGGAAGGAAAATTTTGAGGAGCTGTTAAGTATTAATGAAGAAAGTGAGACAGTGTTTTATGAAATGTGGGGGGGGGGTAGACTATGTTTAAATTGAAATATATAAATGAACAATACTTAGATATAGGTAAAAAAAAAAATTTCTCATTATATAGTTAGTAAATGACAAATAAAAGAGTGGATGCTGCAAATGCTGTAACCTTCTCCAGAACATCACTCCATCTGAGATCCTATATACCCAGGGTGACTCGAGTATGGAACACATTCGTACAGCATAATGATGTCAAGGAGATAAAGTCAGTTGATCACATGAAAATGCTGGCCCACAGATGGCTCCAACTTCATCCTGTTCCCTACTTGTATGTCTCATAACAATAAAAATGCTTTCAAATGAGCTGATGTAGGTAACAGCTCTTAGCTTGTCAATAAAGTTAGGAATCTGTGTAAATTTGTCTGGACTGCCTCCAAGTGAGTCGCCTACCCTGGCAAATTTTGTTGACACCGAGCTCTGAGGTCGGTACCTCAGCCTCACAACTGGCTTATAGGACAGATTTTCATAAATGATTAATGTTGCAAGAAACTCGCCTGCATGTACGTATAAAGGACTAACTTACTTGGTGTGGCAGCATATATCCTGATCTTCAACCTTCCTAAGCTTAGCCTCTTTGGACTTCCCCTCAGAAACCACGTGCAACCAGGAGCCTTAATTCCCACAATATTCAATCGTTATTAGTGACCTGCCTGCACCTCAGAAATTCCTATATCCAAGGGGGTGTGTATCCCCTAGAACAACTATCCAGACACGGACACTAGCTTCTAGATAGACAAGAGACACTGGTATGTACTGGACATGCACTGCTAGCTGCACACAGGCCTACATTTCAATTCACTCACAATTTTCCCCAGACACTGGCCAGAAATCCTAAGAGAAAGTGGAGGTTTTGTCTTACTGTATGGGCCTGACGGAGGAGATCATCTACGGTACATCAAGGTGCCTCTACCAGATTTCCCCAGGTCTCAAATGTGAAGACACGTGGGGGGCACGTGTCTGATCATGGCACATCTTGTCCAGTTGATGTCTGTCTACAGAAGGGCGCTCTCCTGTCTACGAGACCCGCGCCTCATCGTTCAAACTAGGGCTGCCAGTTCTCCCTAGCTAACTTAACCTAGTGCTTGCCTACATGATCGACCTATTACTACCTATGTTAAGGTCTTAGGTCTACTTTATTATTATATACAGTTGCCTCAATAATCCTACTATTAGTGTACTAACAATAAAACTGCCTACTTCTTCCCTGAAGGGTAAATCTGGGAGAGAACGCTTTTGTTTGGGTGGGTTTAAGGGTCACCCAGCTCAGCCGTTCCATAACGGCCATGCTGGGACCCTTCGTACGCCGTATCTGTCCTGTGGAACTTTAGGGACCAAATAAATTTCCACATCCTCCTGCCAGCGAAGGTAGGTACTAAATCTAAATCAAGTTCACCTTCTGCGAGCCCCCACGGCGGACCCTGGACACGGGTGCCGTCCGGCCACTCTCGTCAAGCAGACTCTGGTCTAACTTCAACCGTTCAGTTTCCCCTGCGTGGACCTCTGGGGGTGTAAACTTGTTGGTTCTGGTGGTCTTAGCACCCTTTCCTTTAACTTTAACGTCTTTCGTATGTCTAGCCTTGACTAAGTGGCTCCGTACTTTCCCACCCAGTGGCCCACATGCCCTGGTAGCCTTTCGTCCCACTGATACGAGGTTCCCTGGATTTAAAGGCAATCTATCTCCCTCTTTACATACCCTGTGAAAGTGTTTTCCCAAGGTGGCCGAGTGTTCGTCACTCCCTACCTGGTTCAGCTTCCCTGGTGGTTCATCGTGTATACTGGTATTCATTATCACTACTCCCCCAGCTATCATGGGGACAACTTCTCTATCTGGCATGGCAGGGAATTCAGGTGGAATCCTGCCGCCTATGATGTATCCTACTGGGGATCTGTATAAACTGATTCCTTCCCTAAACGTCCATCGTGAAGACAGGAAGTCATCTATCTGATTGGCTCTCACCAGGATACCTACATTTCTGACTGTGTCAGTGGTAATTCCCTGGTCTGCCAGCTTCACATCAAGGTCTTTCAATCGCTTAGCTGCTGCAGCAAGACCTCTCGCTGTAATTGCCGTGGGTAACGTCTCTACCACCAAGGCTGTAATGTCTCTGCGATGTCCACCTAATTTGACTGTGACATCCACCACATCATAAGATTTGGGTGGGGCCTGACTTATTGCCCCTCCCAACCTCATATTAACTTTCCTTGTGGCCTTCAACTTTAATTTAGCCACCAACTTCTTTGTTATCAATGATACTTGTGCTCCTGGGTCAAAGAATAATTGGGTTGTTTCGGACCTGTGCCCATTCACAACCTTTGTCATGACTGTAGGTAGGGCAGCACCTCTGTGATTCTCACTCGGATTAGAGACTTCACTCCCACTAATCATGCTGGCTACCATTTCAGGCTCAGACTCACTTTCTATCTCTACCTGGGAGATATCCCTAGTAGCCTGGGGTTCCCTTAAATTATTGGGACATAGTGCAGTATGGTGCTTACCTTTGCAACAGACTCGACACTCACTGAGCTGGGTGAAACAGTCCCTGGCAAAATGTTCCCCAAAACACTTGAAGCAGAGTCTCAACTCCCTTAGTCTCTGTTGCCTACTGCTCAGTGTTATATATTCTGAGCAACTCGTGCTAGCGTGTTCGCCTTCGCAGAACACGCATGTTGTGGCATGAGTGCCTCTGAGGTTCTGCTTAGAGGTTCTTACCTTAGACACTTCTTTACCATAGTACACTCCAACGTTAGTCGTATGAACTTTAGACTGATCTCTCGAAATCTTTGAGTGACTGTCTGGGTTTTTATGTGGTGATGGTGGTGACTCTTCTCTCACACCTATACTCAAATGAGAAACGAGATCTCCCAACCCCTCAACAATTTCTTGTATCGTGAACCTATTCATCCGATATTTTAAGTGCAACTCATGTACTGTAGTGCCAGCCAGTTTCCTCTGAATCACCTGACTGATGAACCATTCCTATTTACCCCAATCATATAAATCTTTAAGACTATTCGTCAAACTCATAACTACGATTCAGAACTTCTCTAGGCTCTGACGGTCATGGCAACAAGCCTCTAGATCCAACAACTGATAAAGTATAGCTACCTTTATCTCCTCAGTGTTGCCAAACGTGTCCTTTAATTGGTCTTTGGCATGTCGGTAATTAGTGTCAGTGGTTTGGTAATGCCAGACCAAGTCCAAGGCTTTACCCTTCAGCTGTGAACGTAAATATTGTAATTTGACGGCATCTGACAAATCGTCTCTGTCATCTATCTGGGCTTTAAACTGATCCCAGAAAGCAATGTACTCTGTTAAGGTTCTGTCGAACGTTGGTAAATTCAACTGGGGCAATCTGGGCAACACATTAACAGGCGTGCTGTTGTTTGTGTTCCTTGAAACATTTGCTGCCCCTGCTGTACCGGCCTTCAAAGTCTTTATTAACTGCCTGCAGAGTCTCATCTCTGTTTTACACACTGCCCTTCGTTCGCCATAATCCGTCTGTGCTACTTCGACTGTATATTCAGACTCACCTGTAGTATAGGCCTTTGTCTCATAAAGGATAAATGATCTCTCAAAGGCCTCCAGCCTTTGCTCCAAAGGTTTCAGGCAACTCTCTAGTTCCTCCCAGTCTACATCCTGATCTTGCCTGACCATACGACACTCCTCACATGCTTTGCACAGGCGCCCCTTATAGGCTCCCATAGACCTCTTTAATTGACTTAGAGCTGGGACAGCTGGTACTTGATCTTCACCTACCATCGTTGCGGATTAGTTAAGATCATGGTACTAATTTGTACTTCAATTAGCCCACCCCACAGCACGAACGGTATTAGGCAAGAATGAACGGGTCTCAAGGCTTCTCAACAAGCTTAACAACTCCCTTTATTATATTGACTCTACTCTGAATCAAAAATGTACACTGTTAGCTCTCAAATCCCAATCAAATGTGTATCGATGTGAATGCTTAACCTAGCAATTTCCTGTACAATGCCAGCAAATGATTACAGGATTTAACCTAGTCTCAGGTACAATTCTCAAATCCCACATTAAAATGCATCAAAGACAATGAAAATCACACAATAAAAAGTGCAGTATACAAATTAAAATCACTTGGTTAACACAAATAAATTCAACAATTCAACTTGTGAATCAGTAAATGAATAATGTATGTAAACAGCTTGGCCTAACTGTGCCCAGTTACTCTGTCTAGCATGGATGGTTGGATAAGGTAAATCCTAACCTAACTAGTGTGCTATAGCTTAATTAAACCTGGCTTTAGAACTCCCTGTAAATAATAACTAGTTTAAATCTGTCCTAGCCACTATAACTGTTGTAAATATTGCACAAGCCTAGCCTATCTGTGGCTACCTTGCAAATCCACTGTAAGTAATTAACACACAAGTCTCCTACTCTGGATTACTTGTAATCACTGTAAATAATTAAATTCACAAGCTTCTCTAGCCTACCTGGCCTGCCTGTAAATGACTGCAAATAACAACAACTGTGTATAGTCAGCTTGGCCTAGCCTCTGTGTAACTCTGGGCCTAGGTGTGCTAACTTAACCTAACTCTGTTAAACTGGTTCCTAACTGTGGCCTAGCTATGTTAATTTTAACCTAGCTATTCCACATCTGGTTTCAAGGACCACTTTGTGAAAATTTGTCTGGACTGCCTCCAAGTAAGTCGCCTACCCTGGCAAACTCTGTTGACACCGAGCTCTGAGGTCGGTACCTCAGCCTCACAAGTGGCTTATAGGACAGATTTTCATAAATGATTGATGTTGCAAGAAACTCGCCTGCATGCACGTATAAAGGACTAACTTACTTGGTGTGGCAGCATATATCCTGATCTTCAACCTTCCTAAGCTTAGCCCCTTTGGACTTCCCCTCAGAAACCACATGCAACCAGGAGCCTTAATTTCTGCAATATTCAATCGTTATTAGTGACCTGCCTGCACCTCAGAAATTCCTATATCCAAGGGGGTGTGTATACCCTAGTACAACTATGCAGACACTGACACTAGCTTCTAGAAAGACAAAAGACTCTGGTACGTACTGGACATGCACTGCCAGCTGCACACAGGCCTACAGATCAACTCACTTACAATTTTCCCCAGACACTGGCCAGAAATCCTAAGAGAAAGTGGAGGTTTTGTCTTACTGTATGGGCCTGACAGAGGAGGTCATCTACGGTACATCGAGGTGCCTCTACCAGATTTCCCCAGGTCTCAAATGTGAAGACACGTGGGAGGCGCCGTCTGCTGATCATGGCACGTCTTGTCCAGTTGGAGTCTGTCTACAGAAGGGTGCTCTCCTGTCTATGAGACCCGTGCCTCATCGTTCAAACTAGGGCTCTCAAATCTCCCTAGCTAACTTAACCTAGTGCTTGCCTACATGATCGGCCTATTACTACCTATGTTAAGGTCTTAGGTCTACATTATTATTATCTACAATTGCCTCAATAATCCTACTATTAGTGAACTAACAGTAAAACTGCCTACTTCTTCCCTGAAGGGTAAATTTATAGATTAAATAGTACCTTGCATCCACATTCGACAATCCGGGAGAGAACACTTTTGTTTGGGTGGGTTTAAGGGCCACCCAGCTCAGCCGTTCCATAACGGCCATGCTGGGATCAGTATCGTGAGCCGTATCTGTCCTGTGGAACTTTAGGGACCAAATAAATTTCCACAGAATCCTTAACCTGCAAATAGCTTGTCAATAAAGCTAGGGATCCTTAACCTTGTCAAACTCTGTGTAAAAAAAAATATGAAATATATTGAAAGGTACTAAGTTCAACGATGAGAAATTTAAATTACTCAGATATGGTAAACACGAGGAAATTAAATCTTCATCAGAGTACAAAACAAATTCTGGCCACAAAATAGAGCGAAACTCCAACGTCAGAGACCTGGGAGTGATCATGTCGGAGGATCTCACCTTCAAGGACCATAACATTGTATCAATCGCATCTGCTAGAAAAATGACAGGATGGATAATGAGAACCTTCAAAACTAGGGAGGCCAAGCCCATGATGACACTCTTCAGGTCACTTGTTCTATCTAGGCTGGAATATTGCTGCACACTAACAGCACCTTTCAAGGCAGGTGAAATTGCTGACCTAGAAAATGTACAGAGAACCTTCATGGCGCGCATAACTGAGATAAAACACCTCAATTACTGGGAGCGCTTGAGGTTCCTGAACCTGTATTCCCTGGAACGCAGGAGGGAGAGATACATGATTACATACACCTGGAAAATCCTAGAGGGACTAGTACCGAACTTGCACACGAAAATCACTCACTACAAAAGCAAAAGACTTGGCAGACGATACAACATTCCCCCAATGAAAAGTAGAGGTGTCACTAGCACGTTAAGAGACCATACAATAAGTGTCAGGGGCCCGAGACTGTTCAACTGCCTCCCAGCATACATAAGGGGGATTACCAACAGACCCCTGGCAGTCTTCAAGCTGGCACTGGACAAGCACCTAAAGTCGGTTCCTGACCATCCGGGCTGTGGCTCGTACGTTGGTTTGCGTGCAGCCAGCAGTAACAGCCTGGTTGATCAGGCTCTGATCCACCAGGAGGCCTGGTCACAGA
The DNA here is from genome assembly GCF_038502225.1 of Cherax quadricarinatus. Classification (NCBI taxonomy): domain Eukaryota; kingdom Metazoa; phylum Arthropoda; class Malacostraca; order Decapoda; family Parastacidae; genus Cherax; species Cherax quadricarinatus. Next base: position 14,039,011 of record NC_091379.1, read on the forward strand.
CCGGGCCGCGGGGGCGTTGACCCCCGGAACTCTCTCCAGGTAAACTCCAGGTACTAACAGTGGTAAAGATTGTTTATACAGATAGCGAGGCTCAGGTTTGGGTATGAAGAACATAGAGAGATAATTGTACAATAAAATAGGATGTGTGATATCACAATGGTCGTTTAATATATTTAGAGATGAAGTTGCAAAAGATGTAAGTGCTGGGATGGTGGAAAGTTATGACGAACACTGGTGTAGTCTTGTGCCCTGCACACAAAGGTAGAAATGAGAAATGAGCAAAAGGCAGCGGTGAATAAATATATATCTTTCCAAACACCATGCAAGTATATGTACAATATTTGCAGATGATATGTACAGAAAAGCATTTTGCTCCACGAAGGCCAAACATTTCTTCACAGCTTTGGCAGGATTCCTAGTTATTGGTTGGGTTGAACCAAGTTGCAAGTATAACAAGGAGGCCGCCCACTTGTTACAATCTTACGATCTAGTAGGTCTGGGAGGACATACCTATGTGGGTATGTGACACAGGCCGAATAAAATGTAATGTAGTCTTGCCATGCCACAATAGTGGTGTGGGATTATTAGATAATGAGTCTGATAAAAAGTGGGAGTAGTCACAATAGTTTTTTAGATAAATGATTCACAAAACCGACAAGTTGATATATAAGACACATGTGCAACAACTGGGTATCTTTACTGAGGAAACGTTTCGCCACACAGCAGGCGTACTCGACTGAAGAAGCCCACTGTGTAGGCTAAACGTTTCGAAAAAAAAGATACCTAACTGTTGCATATGTGTCTTACCTAACAAGATCAGAAGGAGTTTGAGGTAATCAGTCCCTCAACCTGGAGACGATGTAATCAGTTCCTCAGCCTGGAGACGATGTAATCAGTCCCTCAGCCTGGAGACGATGTGATCAGTCCCTCAACCTGGAGACGATGTAATCAGTCCCTCAGCCTGGAGACGATATAATCAGTCCCTCAGCCTGGAGACGATGTAATCAGCCCCTCAGCCTGGAGACGTTGTAATCAGTCCCTCAGCCTGGAGACGATGTAATCAGTCCCTCAGCCTGGAGACGATGTTTACCTGGAGTTTACCTGGAGAGAGTTCCGGGGGTCAACGCCCCCGCGGCCCGGTCTGTGACCAGGCCTCCTGGTGGATCAGAGCCTGATCAACCAGGCTGTTGCTGCTGGCTGCACACAAACCAACGTACGAGCCACAGCCCGGCTGATCAGGAACTGACTTTAGGTGCTTGTCCAGTGCCAGCTTGAAGACTGCCAGGGGTCTGTTGGTAATCCCCCTTATGTGTGCTGGGAGGCAGTTGAACAGTCTCGGGCCCCTGACACTTATTGTATGGTCTCTTAACGTGCTAGTGACACCCCTGCTTTTCATTGGGGGGATGGTGCATCGTCTGCCAAGTCTTTTGCTTTCGTAGTGAGTGATTTTCGTGTGCAAGTTCGGTACTAGTCCCTCTAGGATTTTCCAGGTGTATATAATCATGTATCTCTCCCTCCTGCGTTCCAGGGAATACAGGTTTAGGAACCTCAAGCGCTCCCAGTAATTGAGGTGTTTTATCTCCGTTATGCGCGCCGTGAAAGTTCTCTGTACATTTTCTAGGTCAGCAATTTCACCTGCCTTGAAAGGTGCTGTTAGTGTGCAGCAATATTCCAGCCTAGATAGAACAAGTGACCTGAAGAGTGTCATCATGGGCTTGGCCTCCCTAGTTTTGAAGGTTCTCATTATCCATCCTGTCATTTTTCTAGCAGATGCGATTGATACAATGTTATGGTCCTTGAAGGTGAGATCCTCCGACATGATCACTCCCAGGTCTTTGACGTTGGTGTTTCGCTCTATTTTGTGGCCAGAATTTGTTTTGTACTCTGATGAAGATTTAATTTCCTCATGTTTACCATATCTGAGTAATTGAAATTTCTCATCGTTGAACTTCATATTGTTTTCTGCAGCCCACTGAAAGATTTGGTTGATGTCCGCCTGGAGCCTTGCAGTGTCTGCAATGGAAGACACTGTCATGCAGATTCGGGTGTCATCTGCAAAGGAAGACACGGTGCTGTGGCTGACATCCTTGTCTATGTCGGATATGAGGATGAGGAACAAGATGGGAGCGAGTACTGTGCCTTGTGGAACAGAGCTTTTCACCGTAGCTGCCTCGGACTTTACTCTGTTGACGACTGCTCTCTGTGTTCTGTTAGTGAGGAAATTATAGATCCATCGACCGACTTTTCCTGTTATTCCTTTAGCTCGCATTTTGTGCGCTATTACGCCATGGTCACACTTCTCGAAGGCTTTTGCAAAGTCTGTATATATTACATCTGCATTCTTTTTGTCTTCTAGTGCATTTAGGACCTTGTCGTAGTGATCCAATAGTTGAGACAGACAGGAGCGACCTGTTCTAAACCCATGTTGCCCTGGGTTGTGTAACTGATGGGTTTCTAGATGGGTGGTGATCTTGCTTCTTAGGACCCTTTCAAAGATTTTTATGATATGGGATGTTAGTGCTATTGGTCTGTAGTTCTTTGCTGTTGCTTTACTGCCCCCTTTGTGGAGTGGGGCTATGTCCCTCAGCCTGGAGACGTTGTAATCAGTCCATCAATCTGATAAGAATACAGCATATGTGTGTGAAGAAGTGGTTTATGAATATATCCTTTGTCTTATACAAATTTAATTCACTTATAATTAATAATCTACTGTTCAACTATGAAATAATTACTGTCCTACTGTACAACTATGATAAAATCCTTAGTGTTAAGTAGACTGTAAGTCAATAATGTTAAGTTGGCCCATAATGCCTAGGCATAATAGAGGTTCTCTTTGCATTGCAACTCACTATTGTAAATACAAAATCTCAATGTACTGTTTGTAAAGACATAAAATAAATAAAAATAAAATAAAATAAAAAGAGACAGGTGAGGTGCAGCAGTCGTATTAACTTTACTGTACAGAAAGAAGTGGACTTTAAACTTCCATTTTTAGATGTTCTGATCCACAGGGTCGATAGAATGTTTAAGTTTACAGTAAATAGGGAGGCCATGAACGTGTGTTCATACATCCATTATTACTCCAATTACTATGTTTTTGAGAGCTTACAGAGTATGTAGCCCTGACTTCTTAGATGAGAAAATTAGGAAAATCTTTGATATTGCTACAAAGCTATGTTACCCTAGGGAGTTTGTAGAGATTGTTTTGTTGACAGCTAGTAAAACTTATCAGAGGACTGAACTTAGAATAACTTCTCATAGGAAGAATGTGCTTGTACTGAAATATACTGAGAATTTATCAGTTCTGCTAAATGCCCAAAAGAGACTCAGTATACAAGTTGTTTTTAAGAATTCACGGACTGTTAAGAGTATGCTGATAAAGAATTCTCAAAAACATGGTATAGGTGGCGTGTACAGGATTGGGTGCCAAGGATGTTGCCTTTTGTATGTCAGGCAGACGGGCAAACATTTAAACATTAGAATTACTCAACACCAATATTCAACCACACACGAATCAGTAATAATTCTGCTCAGTGGGCTGAGGCATAAATCATTGTCCCCTGTACTTCATGGCTAGAAAGAAATATTCTTGAGTATGCAATTATTAAACACGCAGATGTGGGTAATTTAAGCTTGATTCATTTATAATTGAGGCTATCATTAACAGTCTGAAATCTGATTATTATTTGAATGCTATGGATTGCCTCATGTGTCAGTGTTCCACAAGAGGAACTAGGGTGGTTGCTCTTCCTGGTGAGGCTCGACCAGTGACTACCCACTAGGCGAGTGTACCCTAGGTTTTCATTTTCTTTAATTGTTGTGGAATTTCCCTAGAGGCAAATGGCAGACACTGCTTTATTCAGAATACAAAGTTCTTTATATTTCTTAAGTCTGATTGATAATCTTGATAACTAGTATGTTACCAATGTTAATTTTGCTAGTTAATCACTAAATTACCTTTCCTTATGGGCTGACTTTTTATCTGTTTCCTATAATACCTAATCTCCCTGGCACTAGGTCCTCGTTGTGCCTGGCACTAGGCACTCGTTGTGCCTTGCACTAGGCACTCGTTGTACCTGGGGTACTGAATGCTTTCCCTCCACCATCTCAGTCTTAGCAAGGCGTCCCTCGGAACGAATTTGCTAAGATTACTAACTTGATACACCGCAGGGAGGAGTCCTCAGTCCCATGCTATTTAATATTCTGATTAATGCTCTCCTAAATGCTCTACCAGCCTTACCTAAACATATAGCTATAAGCTATTCTGATGACATCATGATCTATACAACAAGGCATAAGAAGAAAAGCACCATTCTTAATGAAGTTAAAGCAATTTGTAATCGACTAGGCCTCATAATATCTTCCTCTAAAACAAAGATATTAAACAAGCAAACGACATCCCCCACCCATCTATTTGCAGGGTGAAAACATTAGCTACGTTAAAACTTACAGATATCTTGGTGTAGATGTACCCTTTAACAAATCCACTATACCACAACTAAATAAGAAATGTAAAGATAGGCTAAATGCTCTCAAAGGTGTTGCTGGCTACAACCCCAACTATGGTGCTAATGTTGCTGGCTACAACCCCAACTATGGTGCTAATGTTGCTGGCTACAACCCCAACTATGGTGCTAATGTTGCTGGCTACAACCCCAACTATGGTGCTAATGTTGCTGGCTACAACCCCAACTATGGTGCTAATGTTGCTGGCTACAACCCCAACTATGGTGCTAATGTTGCTGGCTACAACCCCAACTATGGTGCTAATGTTGCTGGCTGCAACCCCATCTATGGTGCTAATGTTGCTGGCTACAACCCCAACTATGGTGCTAATGTTGCTGGCTACATCCCCAACTATGGTGCTAATGTTGCTGCTACAACCCCAACTATGGTGCTAATGTTGCTGGCTACAACCCCAACTATGGTGCTAATGTTGCTGGCTACAACCCCAACTATGGTGCTAATGTTGCTGGCTACAACCCCAACTATGGTGCTAATGTTGCTGGCTACAACCCCAACTATGGTGCTAATGTTGCTGGCTACAACCCCAACTATGGTGCTAATGTTGCTGGCTACAACCCCAACTATGGTGCTAATGTTGCTGGCTACAACCCCAACTATGGTGCTAATGTTGCTGGCTGCAACCCCATCTATGGTGCTAATGTTGCTGGCTACAACCCCAACTATGGTGCTAATGTTGCTGGCTACAACCCCAACTATGGTGCAAATGTTGCTGGCTACAACCCCAACTATGGTGCTAATGTTGCTGGCTACAACCCCAACTATGGTGCTAATGTTGCTGGTTACAACCCCAACTATGGTGCTAATGTTGCTGGCTACAACCTCAACTATGGTGCTAATGTTGCTGGCTACAACCTCAACTATGGTGCTAATGTTGCTGGCTACAACCTCAACTATGGTGCTAATGTTGCTGGCTACAACCTCAACTATGGTGCTAATGTTGCTGGCTACAACCCCAACTATGGTGCTAATGTTGCTGGTAACTAGGGAGGCCAGGCCCATGATGACACTCTTCAGGTCACTTGTTCTATCTAGGCTGGAATATTGCTGCACACTAACAGCACCTTTCAAGGCAGGTGAAATTGCCGACCTAGAAAATGTACAGAGAACTTTCACGGCGCGCATAACGGAGATAAAACACCTCAATTACTGGGAGCGCTTGAGGTTCCTAAACCTGTATTCCCTGGAACGCAGGAGGGAGAGATACATGATTATATACACCTGGAAAATCCTAGAGGGACTAGTACCGAACTTGCACACGAAAATCACTCACTACGAAAGCAAAAGACTTAGCAGACGATGCACCATCCCCCCAATGAAAAGCAGGGGTGTCACTAGCACGTTAAGAGACCATACAATAAGTGTCAGGGGCCCGAGACTGTTCAACTGCCTCCCAGCACACATAAGGGGGATTACCAACAGACCCCTGGCAGTCTTCAAGCTGGCACTGGACAAGCACCTAAAGTCAGTTCCTGATCAGCCGGGCTGTGGCTCGTACGTTGGTTTGCGTGCAGCCAGCAGCAACAGCCTGGTTGATCAGGCACTGATCCATCAGGAGGCCTGGTCACAGACCGGGCCGCGGGGGCGTTGAACCCCGAAACTCTCTCCAGGTAAACTCCAGGTACAACCCCAACTATGGTGCTAATGTTGCTGGCTACAACCCCAACTATGGTGCTAATGTTGCTCGCTAAAACCCCAACTATGGTGCTAATGTTGCTGGCTACAACCCCAACTATGGTGCTAATGTTGCTGGCTACATCCCCAACTATGGTGCTAATGTTGCTGGCTACAACCCCAACTATGGTGCTAATGTTGCTGGCTACAACCCCAACTATGGTGCTAATGTTGCTGGCTACAACCCCAACTATGGTGCTAATGTTGCTGGCTACAACCCCAACTATGGTGCTAATGTTGCTGGCTACAACCTCAACTATGGTGCTAATGTTGCTGGCTACAACCCCAACTATGGTGCTAATGTTGCTGGCTACAACCCCAACTATGGTGCTAATGTTGCTGGCTGCAACCCCAACTATGGTGCTAATGTTGCTGGCTACAACCCCAACTTTGGTGCTAATGTTGCTGGCTACAACCCCAACTATGGTGCTAATGTTCCTGGCTACAACCCCAACTATGATGCTAATGTTGCTGGCTACAACCCCAACTTTGGTGCTAATGTTGCTGGCTACAACCCCAACTATGGTGCTAATGTTGCTGGCTACAACCCCATCTTTGGTGCTAATGTTGCTGGCTACAACCCCAACTATGGTGCTAATGTTGCTGGCTACATCCCCAACTATGGTGGTAATGTTGCTGCTACAACCCCAACTATGGTGCTAATGTTGCTGGCTACAACCCCAACTATGGTGCTAATGTTGCTCGCTAAAACCCCAACTATGGTGCTAATGTTGCTGGCTACAACCCCAACTATGGTGCTAATGTTGCTGGCTACATCCCCAACTATGGTGCTAATGTTGCTGGCTACAACCCCAACTATGGTGCTAATGTTGCTGGCTACAACCCCAACTATGGTGCTAATGTTGCTGGCTACAACCCCAACTATGGTGCTAATGTTGCTGGCTACAACCCCAACTATGGTGCTAATGTTGCTGGCTACAACCCCAACTATGGTGCTAATGTTGCTGGCTACAACCCCAACTATGGTGCTAATGTTGCTGGCTACAACCCCAACTATGGTGCTAATGTTGCTGGCTACAACCCCAACTATGGTGCTAATGTTGCTGGCTACAACCCCAACTATGGTGCTAATGTTGCTGGCTACAACCCCAACTATGGTGCTAATGTTGCTGGCTACAACCCCAACTTTGGTGCTAATGTTGCTGGCTGCAACCCCAACTATTGTGCTAATGTTGCTGGCTACAACCCCAACTATGGTGCTAATGTTGCTGGCTACATCCCCAACTATGGTGGTAATGTTGCTGCTACAACCCCAACTATGGTGCTAATGTTGCTGGCTACAACCCCAACTATGGTGCTAATGTTGCTGGCTACATCCCCAACTATGGTGGTAATGTTGCTGCTACAACCCCAACTATGGTGCTAATGTTGCTGGCTACAACCCCAACTATGGTGCTAATGTTGCTCGCTAAAACCCCAACTATGGTGCTAATGTTGCTGGCTACAACCCCAACTATGGTGCTAATGTTGCTGGCTACATCCCCAACTATGGTGCTAATGTTGCTGGCTACAACCCCAACTATGGTGCTAATGTTGCTGGCTACAACCCCAACTATGGTGCTAATGTTGCTGGCTACAACCCCAACTATGGTGTTAATGTTGCTGGCTACAACCCCAACTATGGTGCTAATGTTGCTGGCTACAACCCCAACTATGGTGCTAATGTTGCTGGCTACAACCCCAACTATGGTGCTAATGTTGCTGGCTACAACCCCAACTATGGTGCTAATGTTGCTGGCTACAACCCCAACTATGGTGCTAATGTTGCTGGCTACAACCCCAACTATGGTGCTAATGTTGCTGGCTACAACCCCAACTATGGTGCTAATGTTGCTGGCTACAACCCCAACTTTGGTGCTAATGTTGCTGGCTACAACCCCTACTATGGTGCTAATGTTCCTGGCTACAACCCCAACTATGGTGCTAATGTTGCTGGCTACAACCCCAACTTTGGTGCTAATGTTGCTGGCTGCAACCCCAACTATTGTGCTAATGTTGCTGGCTACAACCCCAACTATGGTGCTAATGTTGCTGACTACAACCCCAACTATGGTGCTAATGTTGCTGGCTACAACACCAACTATGGTGCTAATGTTGCTGGCTAGAACCCCAACTTTGGTGCTAATGTTGCTGGCTACAACCCCAACTATGGTGCTAATGTTCCTGGCTACAACCCCAACTATGGTGCTAATGTTGCTGGCTACAACCCCATCTATGGTGCTAATGTTGCTGGCTACAACCCCAACTATGGTGCTAATGTTGCTGGCTACAACCCCAACTATGGTGCTAATGTTGCTGGCTACAACCCCAACTATGGTGCTAATGTAAGAATCGTGAAAATGATGTACATAGACTATGTTAGGTTCTTAATTGATTATGCTGCTCCCTGCTCCCTGCTCTTCCTCATATACATCAATCATCTTCCATACGTATCCCAACACCTGAAACCCATTCTCTTTACTGACGACACGACTTATGTCATCTCTCACCCTAATCTTGCCACCCTCAACACCATTGTTAACGAGGAGCTGATCAAAATATCGACTTGGATGACAGCCAATAAACTTATGCTTAACACTGACAAAACCTACTATATTATGTTTGGTAGCAGAGCAGGAGATGCACAAATTAACATTAAGATCGACAACACTCTAATTACCAGACATAATGAGGGCAAATTCCTATTCCTATACCTTGACAACAACCTGAATTTCAGCACCCATATCCAACACATAACCAAAAAAGTATCCAAAATGGTTGGGATCCTCTCCAAGATAGGATACTACGTGCCGCAAAATGCCCTTCTCACACTATACCACTCACTTATTTATCCATACCTCACCTATGCTATTTGTGCTTGGGGATCAACTGCAGCAACACACCTAAAGCCAATAATAACCCAACTAAAAGCTGCAGTAAGAATAATCACTAAATCCCATCCCTGGCAACACAACCCCCCACTCTTCATAGATCTAAACTTACTCCCTGTTCAGTACATCCACACTTACTACTGTGCAATCTAAATCTACAAGACCTTAAACTCTAATATCAACCTTGACCTAAAACGCTTTCTTGATAGTTGTGACAGAACCCACAGGCATAACACCAGACACAAACATCTCTACGACATTCCCCGTGTCTGACTTAACCTTTACAAAAATTCAATGTATTTCAAAGGCCCTAAAATCTGAAACACCCTACCTGAGAACTCTAGAACTGCAGATACATTCATCAACTTCAAAACTACCATTAGAAAACATCTTATCTCCCTGATACACCCCGTCAACTAACTACACGAATACCACCTGGTGGTTCACACTTACACTCGCTCACCCATTTGACCATAAACAGAAATATTAATCTCAATCTTAAAATAATGAATCCTGTGATACTCCAATACTAAAACTATTTGTGGAAAATATTTTAATTTTCCGAAACTATAGTGCCAAATAGGTGTTTAATGTGTTGATATGAGTCAAAAATGTATTTGACAATAGGATAGAACCAAGAGTTCCTTTTGCGCATGCGCGGATGTGCGGGGGTAGAGGTCGACTCGGGGAATGGGGGAGGCGGCAGTGTTTTGAATGTAGTGAGGAGGCTGGGAAAGCATGGAACCAGGAAATTAGCATTCACGGTGGCCTAAGGATTAATATAGATCTCATTTCATAATAGGAAGTGTCGTAACTGTTCCTGGTGGAGAGTGAGAGAACGTGATTTACAGGACCACCGTAATAAAGTGGTAAAATGAGTGAATAAGGGTAGGACCGGGTGACTGGCGCATCACCATGGACTGTGTCCCGGGGAAAATTACCCTTGGTTTAATCATCACTCATCGGTCTCAGATCTTAATGGAGTGATCTCTAATGTGTATAATAATTATGAGACATTAAATCGTCTTGTGAATTGTAATGTAATTAATGAAAATAATGCTAAGTTAAGAGAATGCGTGAAGTGAAATAAGTCGCCTTGCTCCGAGTGAACACGTTAGACCTCGTAGTTCCCGTGACGAGGAAAGTGAAGTTCATTGAGTCACGACATCTAAACCGGGACAAACCAATGGATACCTCGTCCTGCCGGAATAAGAACCGTGTCGGTGTAGCAGGACATCGAAATGAGATGGTGAATGGAGGAAATAAGGAGTATCAATCACCCACAGTTAAGTAACCCTTCTAGTTATAGCAGACTGATATTGGCCAGTTAGGTATGTTGTAATTGGATAGGTTATGAGTGATCCAGCTACATCAAGTGACCACCAGAGAATATCTGGTAAGTGGAGAGATTATGTACAAGTGTTTTTCCTTGATGGATATATCCATGTGTGACCTCCCCCCCCCCTTCATTCAGTTACACTAATATAATCTATACAGTCCACAATTAATTAGTAGCACCGTACTTGTGGGTGCTATCCAATCCATACTGTTCTCGGATAGATATGGATAAGATTGTGAGGTCGAAGGGACCACCTGCCGTGACCAGGGGTGGTTAAGTTTTCTCACATGTCTTCACGGGGTGACTACGGTAAACAATATGATTGTCTCCCAATGAGACTACTTGTATGTATATAATGTTGAGGTACATACAGGTAATCACCCCTAGAAAATTTTCCACATCTGCCCGCTGGTCCTTCCTGAACTGGATGCAATCAGTGAAAAAAAAATTAATTGAATTAATTACTTAATAATTAAGTGACTGAAGGAAGTGGGTATAGGGTACACAAGTTTAATCGATCGTGTGGTGGATGATAATTAGCCCAATTAATTGTTAGCACATGTGTGGCTAGGATTTATACAAGAGTAAAGTGCAAGAATTACTCTTATAAGGCGCCTACTTAAGTTGTATAATCAGTGATTAATAATTCTCTAACCATGACTGGATCTAATGGAGTTAATGTGGCTGACAAGTCCGTGAATTTTAGAGTAATGAAAGCATCATTACAGGCTATTAAAGGCCATGTGACGAAGGCATTTGATTTAATGAATCAAAGAACCGTGAAGCCTAATGAATTAAAGTTATATTTAGATGCTTTAGAGAGTAGATTTGATTGGTACAAATTGTGGTTTAAAGACTGTGAAAGAGATCTGCTGGAGAATTGTGCAGATGGAATGGAAATGAATGTTTTAATTAATCAACATTACGAATTGGAAGAAAAGCTGTCTTGTAAAAGTAAGGCTTTGAATAAATTAAAGGGTGTAAGCCAGGCAGTTGATCAACCTATTAATGCAAAGGGTGGGTTTGCCAAAACCTCCAGAGTACGGTCTGGAGGAAATCAGACTAGGTCGGCAGGAATTAATTGTTCAATTGCAGACCAGTCAGCCAAACAGTTCTAAGGATATAACACATAATGACTCTGAAGTATCTGTCAAGTCTCAAAAGGGAAAAATAATCCCAGTGGTAATAATCATAATTAAGAGTTAAATAGGCATATATCAAGTGAAAGGAATCAGTAATAGTGGTTCCTCATATCAAGGTAAGAGGAATAAGTACCTCAGTAAGGGTAACCCAGTTAATAAGAGGTCAGGCAAGGAAAGGAGAGACTGGGATATTAAAGTGGAAAGAATGAAAGAACTTGACAGATTTATCAGATGTCTAGACAATCATAATGTAAAGGATTGTTATACCAAATTGAACAGTTGCTATCAATGCAACAAGGGAAGGTACCATACAGTTATGTGCAGGGTTGTATGTAATTCTTATAATAATGGTGACAATAATGATAATGTTAATAACCCTGACACTACAGCGATTGATGTAAAGGTTGCAGCTAATGGCAATAATGATGGCCTAGCTGAGGTAGCCTTGCCGGTGTTGGATGTAATAATTCAGGATAAAGGGCATAACTCCAAACCCATGCGGCGTCACTCTCCTCAACCCTGGTACGAGCCATGTAATATATGGCAGACTACCGCCTAGTAATAATGACTAGAGGAAGTAGTGAATACAGTCACGGTGTCTTACTCATAAAAGGTCAACCCAGTACAAGTATTCTTCTATCGAGTATGATGTTGAACCAGTCTAATTTGTGGGAGCTGGACAGCATAGGGATTAATATAAATGAGGAAAGTCCAAATGATTCCTTTACTCAGGAACAATACCTGAAGGATGTTAAATGTGAATCTGGACATTACTGGGTGCGACTTCCGTGGAAGCTTGACCGTCCAGAATTATCTACTAATTATAGGATGGCGTATGGACAGTTAACGGGCCCAGCTCTGCGAACTGAGCAAGACACCAAAATTGTTGACTGCTTATAATGATATAATTAATAAACAGTTAAATAATAAATTGTTCTTACTTCAGGCGACGATAAATGCACACCTTAAGTTTTCTCACACGTCTACTCGGGGTAACTACTGTAAACAATGTATGGTTGTCACCTTCCAATGAGATTACTTGTATGGATGTAAGGACGAAATTCGTACAGGTAACCTTATAAATTTTCCACATTGATATTAGCTAGAGAAAGTTCTCTCCGACTCTTGGAGTTAATGCAAAATGAAGCTCTCAGAATTATTCTTGGTTGCCCCAAATCTACAAAGGTTCTTAATATGAGGAAGGAGCTTAATATTTATTTATTTATTTATTTAATGTCTTTGCACACAGTACATTGAGACTGTGTATTTACAATAGTGGGTTGCAATGCAAAGAGAGCCTCTATTATGCCTAGGTATTATGGGCCAACTTAACATTATTGGCTTACATTATGCTTAATACTAAGGAGTAGTATATCATATCATATATCATTTCTAGTATCAGTGATAGGATTGTTGAGATTAACACTGTACTCGGTACTAGAATCTTGAGAAATGAACCAGACTCTGTCACAGTGAATCTTACCAAGTGTCTAGAGGTAAATACACACAGGTCTAAATGGACTGTAAAAACATGCAATTATTTTAAGTTTTATAACCTGCATGAACTGTATCACTGTAGGCAACAAGAGCATTTCACCCCTCCATGGAAGATGTGTTCACTTAATATCACATACCTGCAAGTCCCTCCCAAGAAGCTCATTGCTAGTAATCCCTTCCTTAAATCTCTTGTTAGAGCAACTGCTCAAGAAGAAATTTCTCACCTAGCTGGTAGTAATAAGTTATCACAAGTTATATACACTGATGGATCTAAACAGGAGTCTTCTGGCAGGGCTGCATCTGCTCTTGTTGCCACCTCCCTAGTTAAGAACGATAATAAATTTGTTGAGTTAGGCATAAGAATTAACAACTGGGCGTCTACACTGCAAACTGAATTGTTTGCAATCCTAATGGCGCTAAAGCTAACCTATGACACTGAGCTTGACTCTATCATCATAACTAATTTTATGTCATCATTGAAGGCTCTTGATTCATATAATGACTCCAATAACATGCTCATTGGAGAAGCCAGGTATAGATACTCAAAAATCATAGACAAAGGAATTAATGTACAATTGCTATGGATCCCATCACACATTGGATTACTCCTTCATGATAAAGTTGATATGTTAGCCAAGAAGAGTGCCCAGAAGGAGAATGTACCTGGAGTTTACCTGGAGAGGGTTTCGGGGGTCAACGCCCCCGTGGATCAGGGTCTGATCAACCAGGCTGTTACTACTGGTCGCATGCAAGCTGACGTACGAACCACAGCCCGGTTGGTCAGGTACTGACTTTAGGTGCCTGTCCAGTACCTTCTTGAAGACAGCCAAGGGTCTATTGGTAATCCCCCTTATGTATGCTGGGAGGCAGTTGAACAATCTTGGACCCCGGACACTTATTATGTTGTCGCTCAATGTACTAGTGGCGCCCCTGCTTTTCATCGGGGGAATGTTGCATCTCCTGCCGAGTCTTTTGCTCTCATATGGAGCGATTTTTCGTGTGCAGGTTTGGTACCAATCCCTTCAGGCTTCAAAGTGTATATTATCATGTATCTCTCTCGCCTGCGTTCCAGGGAATATAGATCAAGGACCTTCAACTGTTCCCAGTAGTTTATGTGCCTTATCGCACTTGTGTGCCGTGAAAGTTCTTTGTACACTCTCCAGGTCTGCAATGTCGCCAGACTTGATGGAGGCCGTTAGTGTACAGCAGTATTCCAGCCTAAAGAGCACAAGCGATTTGCAGAGAATCATCATGAGCTTGGTGTCCCTAGTTTTCAAGGTTCTCATTATCCATCCGACCATTTTCCTAGCAGATGTGGTAGATACATTGGTATATCTGTGTCTAGCATTACGAATAATATTAGGAGAGAAGTAAATACTGAAAACGGTTATAGGAATGCAGTTAGAAGCCTGAGTAGATCTATAACCCACTATGATAACATGAACGTAGATAAGTATGTTTATGGAACAACTTGCAATGTGAACAGACTGACTGATGTTGTAGTGGCCAGGCTTAGGCTTGGTTACAAGTACTTCTGGCAGTTTGGGAGACACACAGATGATGATCAAACTAAATGCAAATTAGGTGGTCAGGCATATGGCCACTGTCTTGAACACTATGTGCTTAATTGTCCACTTATTGAGGAATACAGAGACAGACAGTATAATAACCTATGTGACATGTCAAGATGTCTTATTAATGAAAATAAGATACCAGATATACTAAGCAAATTTCCTAAATTTGCTTGTAACAGATAAGTGAACTATAGATATGTAGATATAAATCCATATGTATTCCTGTTAACCCTTTTGGGGCCTAGTTCCTAGGCCTTTTGTGTATCCATATGCTCTCGCGCTACCGTCCACAGGATGGATATGGGGTGCACAATAAACTAGCCACTTCAGTAGCAAAATCTAATGAGTTGCGTGGTTGAGAGGAAAGGCGGTTCCTTTATGACTTTACATTTGGCTGGGTTAAATTCGAGAAGCCAGTTGCTGGACCACGTGTCCAGTCTGTCCAGGTCTCTTTGAAGTCCTGGCTGATCCTCATCTGATTTAATTCTCCTCATTAACTTCACATCATCTGCGAAAAGGGACACTTTTGAGTCTAACCCTTCTATCATATCATTCACATATACCAAAAATAGCACTGGTCCTAGGACTGACCCCTGCGGGACCCTGCTCGTCACAGGCGCCCACTGTGATACCTTATCACGTACTATGACTCGTGTGTGTGTCTGTTAGTTACCATTTTGTCCTAGGCACATGTCGATTAGACACTAGGCCTGTTGTATTTGCGAGTGTGTGTGTGTGTGTGTGTGTGTGTGTGTGTGTGTGTGTGTGTGTGTGTGTGTGTGTGTGTGTGTGTGTGTGTATGTGTATGAGTGTGTGTGTGTGTATGAGTGGGTGTGTGTGTGTACTCACCTATTTGTACTCACCTATTTGTGGTTGCAGGGGTCGAGTCTTAGCTCCTGGCCCCGCCTCTTCACCGGTTGCTCTTCACCGGTATGAGTGTGTGTGCGTGTGTGTGTATGAGTTTGTGTATGTGTGTGTGTGTGTGTGTGTGTGTGTGTGTGTGTGTGTGTGTGTGTGTGTGTGTGTGTGTGTTTATGTACTCACCTATTTGTACTCACCTATTTGTGGTTGCAGGGGTCGAGTCCTAGCTCCTGGCCCCGCCTCTTCACCGGTTGCTACTAGGCCCTCTCTCTCCCCGCTCCATGAGCTTTATCAAACCTCGTCTTAAAACTGTGTATGGTTCCTGCCTCCACTACGTCATTTTCTAGGCTATTCCACTGCCTTACAACTCTATGACTGAAGAAATACTTCCTACTATCTCTCTGACTCATTTGTGTCTTCAACTTCCAATTGTGGCCTCTTGTTTCTGTGTCCCCTCCCTGGAACATCCTGTCTTTGTCCACCTTGTCTATTCCACGCAGTATTTTATATGTCGTTATCATGTCTCCCCTGACCCTCCTGTCCTCCAGTGTGGTCAGGCCGATTTCCCTTAATCTTTCCTCATAGGACATTCCCCTTAGCTCTGGAACTAACCTTGTCGCAAACCTTTGTACTTTCTCTAGTTTCTTGACGTGCTTTATCAAGTGCGGGTTCCAAACAGGTGCTGCATACTCCAGTATGGGCCTGACATACACGGTGTACAGTGTCTTGAATGATTCCTTACTAAGGTATCGGAATGCTGTTCTCAGGTTTGCCAGGCGCCCATATGCTGCAGCAGTTATCTGATTGATGTGTGCTTCCGGAGACATGCTCGGTGTTATACTCACCCCAAGATCTTTCTCCTTGAGTGAGGTTTGCAGTCTTTGGCCACCTAGCCTATACTCTGTCTGTGGTCTTCTGTGCCCCTCCCCCATCTTCATGACTTTGCATTTGGCAGGATTAAATTCGAGAAGCCATTTGCTGGACCAGGTGTCCAGTCTGTCCAGGTCTCTTTGAAGTCCTGCCTGGTCCTCATCAGATTTAATTCTCCTCATTAACTTCACATCATCTGCAAACAGGGACACTTCTGAGTCTAACCCTTCCGTCATGTCGTTCACATATACCAAAAATAGCACTGGTCCTAGGACCGACCCCTGTGGGACCCCGCTCGTCACAGGTGCCCACTGTGATACATCATTACGTACCATGACTCGTTGTTGCCTCCCTGTCAGGTATTCTCTGATCCATTGCAGTGCCCTTCCTGTTATATGCGCCTGATGCTCTAGCTTCTGCACTAATCTCTTGTGAGGAACTGTGTCAAAGGCCTTCCTGCAGTCCAAGAAGATGCAATCAACCCACCCCTGTGTGTGTGTGTGTGTGTGTGTGTGTGTGTGTGTGTGTGTGTGTGTGTGTGTGTGTGTGTGTGTGTGTGTGTGTGTGTGTGTGTGTGTGTGTGCATGTGCGCGCACATGTGCTCAGGCCCCCCCCTTCCATGGCTCTTCTTCCTCACGACTTTTACTCGTCTGTCTGACTCGTCTTCATTCTGTGACGTCTGCAAATGCATTCGTACTTGTGCTTGCATCAGTCTGCGACTCACTGAGATGGTTTACAAGCAGCCAGCAAGAAGTTTTCAGCTTACCAGTACGTCAGTTCTGTTCTGAGTTCGTCTGTGTGCACGTTCTCCAAGTATTCATGTCTGTCCCTGAGCTGTTCATGTATATATATATATATATATATATATATATATATATATATATATATATATATATATATATATATATATATATATATATATATATATATATATATATATATATATATATATATATATATATATATATCGTGCCGAATATGTAAAACTGGTCAGTTAGCAAGAACTCATTTAAAATTAAGCCCTTTCTGAAATTTTCTTTTATACGTTTACAGATATATATTTTTCATTAATGTTAATGTAAAAATTTCTAATTTTGCACCAAAAGGAACTTAGAAAACTTACCTAACCTTATCATAGCAAGAACAATTTATTTTAGCCTAACCCAACTAAATATATTTTAGATTTGTTTTTAGTAATTTAATACTAAACAAACACAGTGAAATATATTTTTTTCGTTAGGTTCAGAATGATTTTGGCGAAATTATTGCATACACAAATTTTCACTTGTCCTATATGGCAAGATGAGCGTTGCTATTTAAGCCAAGATCGCAAGTTCTGCTTATTCGGCACGACATATATATATATATATATATATATATATATATATATATATATATATATATATATATATATATATATATATATATATATATATATATATATATATATATATATATATATATATATATATATATATATATATATATATATATATATATATATATATATATATATATATATATATATATATATATATATATATATATATAAATCATTAACAGAACTGCGGCTGGCTAAGATTCCATCCTGTGTTCCCATGCCCAGCACCGTGAGAACAGGACACAGTCCGCATCCCTCTCTCCACTAGACCACAAGTTCTCAGAAATTGTGATCCAGTAGGGATGCGTTCTGTGTCCTGTTCTCACGGTGCTGGGCATGTGAACGCATGATCGTATCATGTGCCTAGGACCAAATGGTAGGACCAAATGGTAACTAACATATATATATATATATATATATATATATATATATATATATATATATATATATATATATATATATATATATATATATATATATATATATATATATATATATATATATATATATATATATATATATATATATATATATATTATTATTATTATTATTATTATTATTATCACACTGGCCGATTCCCACCAAGGCAGGGTGGCCCGAAAAAGAAAAACTTTCACCATCATTCACTCCATCACTGTCTTACCAGAAGGGTGCTTTACACTACAGTTTTTAAACTGCAACATTAACACCCCTCCTTCAGAGTGCAGACACTGTACTTCCCATCTCCAGGACTCAAGTCCGGCCTGCCGGTTTCCCTGAACCCCTTCATAAATGTTACTTTGCTCACACTCCAACAGCACGTCAAGTATTAAAAACCATTTGTCTCCATTCACTCCTATCAAACACGCTCACGCATGTGTGTGTGTGTGTGTGTATTCACCTAATTGTACTCACCTAATTATGGTTGCAGGGGTCGAGACTCAGCTCCTGGCCCCGCCTCTTCACTGATCGCTACTGGGTCCTCTCCCTCCCTGCTCCCTGAGTTTTGTCATACCTCTTCTTAAAACTATGTATGGTTCCTGCCTCCACTACTTCACTTGCTAGGCTATTCCACTTCCTAACGACTCTATGACTGAGTCGTGTGTGTGTGTGTGTGTGTGTGTGTGTGTGTGTGTGTGTATGTGTGTGTGTGTGTGTGTGTGTCCTCTGCTCCCTGAGCTTTGTCATACCTCGTCTTAAAGCTATGTATGGTTCCTGCCTCCACTACATCACTTGCTAAGCTATTCCACGACTCTATGACTAAAGAAATACTTTCTAACATCCCTGTGACTCGTCTGAGTCACAAGGATGACGTATGGGCCTGACGTAGATAGTGTACTGTGTCTTGAACGATTCTTTACGAAAGTATCGGAACGCTATTCTCAGGTTTGCCAGGCGCCCATATACTGCAGCAGTTATCTGGTTGATGTGTGCCTCTGGTGACGTGCTCGGTGTTATGGTCACCCCAAGATCTTTCTCCTTGAGCGAGGTTTGCAGTCTTTGGCCACCTAGCCTATACTCTGTCTGCGGTCTTCTTTGCCCTTCCCCGATCTTCATGACTTTGCATTTGGCGGGGTTGAATTCGAGAAGCCAGTTGCTGGACCACGTGTCCAGCCTGTCCAGCAACTGGCTTCTCGAGTTCAACCCCGCCAAATGCAAAGTCATGAAGGTTGGGTAAGGGCAAAGAAGACCGCAGACAGAGTATAGGCTAGGTGTGTGTATATATGTGTGTGTACTCACCTAATTGTAGTTGCAGGGGTCGAGACTCAGCTCCTGGCCCGCCTCTTCACTGAACGCTATTAGGTCCTCTCTGTCCCTGCTCCATGAGCTTTATCATACCTCGTCTTAAAGCTATGTATGGTTCCTGCGTGTGTGTGCGTGTGTGTGTGTCTGTGTGTATGTGTGTGTGTGTGTTAGTTAGTGTGTGTGTGTGTTAGTTAGTGTGTGTGTGTGTGTGTGTGTGTGTGTGTGTGTGTGTGTGTGTGTGTGTGTGTGTGTGTGTGTGTGTGTGTGTGTGTGTGTGTGTGTGTGTGTGTGTGTGTGTGTGTGTGTGTGTGTGTGTGTGTGTGTGTGTGTGTGTGTGTGTGTATGTGTGTGTGTGTGTGTGTGTGTGTGTGTGTGTGTGTGTGTGTGTGTGTGTGTGTGTGTGCGCATGAGGTATTACAGTAGTTCATAAAGCATGTATTGTTTTCTAAGTGTAAAAATACAAATTTGGAATTTCTTAAGTGTTGACACACAAACAGGATGTTACAACTCAGGAGATGATGACCCTTGACATTTATGGTTAGATATAATACACTCAAGTGTTATTAAGGAGCCACTTCATGTTAGTTGGTACAGTAAAACACTGTAAACAACGTTCTTGTGTGTATTTTAGAAGTTAGACACTGAAAAATTCACCTCTATGCATTTTTGCAGTAAGACACTCTAGAAAAACCTTGTGAGTGTGTGTGTGTGTGTGTGTGTGTGTGTAAGCAAATGAAGAACTGTGGGACAGAGAGAAGCGCTGCTCAAGTCTTATGTTATGTGTGGCCAACCTAAAGTGAGTATCTGTATTGTATATTAACATGTGAAGTCAGGGTAACCAGACTGTGAAGTCAGGGTAACCAGATTGTGAAGTCAGGGTAATCAGATTGTGAAGTCAGGGTAACCAGATTGTGAAGTCAGGGTAACCAGATTGTGAAGTCAGGGTAACCAGACTGTGAAGTCAGGGTAACCAGACTGTGAAGTCAGGGTAACCAGACTGTGAAGTCAGGGTAACCAGATTGTGAAGTCAGAGTAACCAGATTGTGAAGTCAGAGTAACCAGATTGTGAAGTCAGGGTAACCAGACTGTGAAGTCAGGGTAACCAGACTGTGAAGTCAGGGTAACCAGACTGTGAAGTCAGGGTAACCAGACTGTGAAGTCAGGGTAACCAGATTGTGAAGTCAGAGTAACCAGATTGTGAAGTCAGAGTAACCAGATTGTGAAGTCAGGGTAACCAGACTGTGAAGTCAGGGTAACCAGACTGTGAAGTCAGGGTAACCAGACTGTGAAGTCAGGGTAACCAGATTGTGAAGTCAGAGTAACCAGATTGTGAAGTCAGGGTAACCAGACTGTGAAGTCAGAGTAACCAGATTGTGAAGTCAGGGTAACCAGACTGTGAAGTCAGGGTAACCAGACTGTGAAGTCAGGGTAACCAGACTGTGAAGTCAGGGTAACCAGACTGTGAAGTCAGGGTAACCAGACTGTGAAGTCAGGGTAACCAGACTGTGAAGTCAGGGTAACCAGACTGTGAAGTCAGGGTAACCAGACTGTGAAGTCAGGGTAACCAGACTGTGAAGTCAGGGTAACCAGACTGTGAAGTCAGGGTAACCAGACTGTGAAGTCAGGGTAACCAGATTGTGAAGTCAGGGTAACCAGACTGTGAAGTCAGGGTAACCAGACTGTGAAGTCAGGGTAACCAGATTGTGAAGTCAGGGTAACCAGACTGTGAAGTCAGGGTAACCAGATGTGAAGTCAGAACCAGTCAGGGTAACCAGATTGTGAAGTCAGGGTAACAGACTGTGAAGTCAGGGATTGTGAACAGGGTAACCAGATGTGAAGTCAGAACCAGATTGTGAAGTCAGGGTAACCAGATTGTGAAGTCAGGTTAACCAGATTGTGAAGTCAGGGTAACCAGACTGTGAAGTCAGGGTAACCAGATTGTGAAGTCAGGGTAACCAGACTGTGAAGTCAGGGTAACCAGATTGTGAAGTCAGGGTAACCAGACTGTGAAGTCAGGGTAACCAGATTGTGAAGTCAGGGTAACCAGACTGTGAAGTCAGGGTAACCAGATTGTGAAGTCAGGGTAACCAGACTGTGAAGTCAAGGTGGAGAGTCACTATGATCAGTGTAGGGGACCATTGTACCCAGCTTAGTGAGCCTAAGTATCCACCTTCTTTAGTCAAGGTAACTTGTTTGCTGATCCACGATAACTAGCTTGGTGATCCAGGATAATCAACTTGGTGATCCAGGACAACCAACTTGGTTATCCATAACCAACTTGGTGATCCATAACCAACTTGGTGATCCATAACCAACTTGGTGTTCCAAGATAACCAAATTAGTGATCCATAAGCAACTTGGTGTTCCAAGATAACCAAATTAGTGATCCATAACCAACTTGGTGTTCCAAGATAACCAAATTAGTGATCCATAACCAACTTGGTGTTCCAAGATAACCAAATTAGTTATCCATAAGCAACTTGGTGTTCCAAGATAACCAAATTAGTGATCCATAAGCAACTTGGTGTTCCAAGATAACCAAATTAGTGATCCATAAGCAACTTGGTGTTCCAAGATAACCAAATTAGTGATCCATAAGCAACTTGGTGTTCCAAGATAACCAAATTAATGATCCATGATAACCAACATGGTTATCAACAATAACCAACTTGGTGATCTAGGATAACCAACTTGCTGATCCATGGGAAGCCAGGATAACCAACTTGCTGATCCATGGGAAGCCAGGATAACCAACTTGCTGATCCATGGGAAGCCAGGATAACCAACTTGCTGATCCATGGGAAGCCAGGATAACCATCTTGGGAAGCCAGGATAACCAGGTTATGGAGGCAAGACGACCAGCCTAGTAAACTAGGGATAATCAGATTGGTAAGTCGACTTCGTTAGCGTGGTAACTATGTCTGCATTCAGGAGTAACAGGTGATCCAGGAATAACTAGTGATCCAGGAGTAACCAGTGATCCAGGAGTAACCAGTGATCCAGGAGTAACCAGTGATCCAGGAGTAACCAGTGATCCAGGAGTAACCAGTGATCCAGGAGTAACCAGTGATCCAGGAGTAACCAGTGATATCATGTGGGAGTTCGACACGTGGAATTAGGTATAGAAATACTCACGTAGGCTGGTAGTACGTATAATTACAGATATGTGGAGAGAGCCCTGACAGCCGTTACCTTGTCTCCTCGCTCACTCTCGTCAACTAACTGCCTGCCTGGCTGCCCAGTACCCATAGGGTCTTTGAATAATGCCAGGTCAGCACAATATGAAAATATGAATAGACAGTGACTCAGGCAGAGACGGTTGGTCGTGAGTCAACTGGCACAGTGGTTACTGGTAACTGGTTACTACTACTGAGAGCTCGGCGACGCTAACGTATGTCATCCCGACATACAAATACAAACTAGAGATGGCAGGTATAAGGCTTGGGCTGATTTTATACAATGTCAAAGTACACAACAATTAAACATTATAACATACATAAGTAGAACATTGGAATGGAAGCTTACGTAACTGAAACTGTAATGCAATACAAGGTATAATATAGCACAACTTAAAACTCAACAAATGAACATCGAACTCAACGTTGAGATTACAAGTGATAAAAAAAAAAAATTTTGATCGATCGATCTGTATTCATGTGATCTACGGATTCTGAGGAAGGAATATATACAAAGAAAGAGTGTTTAACAGAAAGGCAGATTCGGTGCACTCAAATCTAGACTGTTAACTCTCAGAACGCGGAGAGAACATGAACACAAAAAAAAATTCTTGAATACTGATAAGTTGATACTGTAATTATTCATCTATACAGGTTATTTACATTTAACCCCAACTCTGCTAGGGTGAGATTGACATATGCAGAATGGGTGTCATCTCTGGGAGGATCAAACTCTGTAGCATTGGATAACTCATGCTGTATTTGAGGCAAATCTGAATTGGAAGTTACAAATGATACTTGAGGATTTCTCAATACCTGTTGTGTACGTAGGGAATAACGACATTCAGGTTGATCGTCTGACTGAGTATCAGAGGAAGAGAGTACAGGATCAGGAGGATTGTCAGAGTCTGTCACATTAGTCTGGGTTGGAACATCATTATCATCACATACTAACTTCATATGATCTAAATGCGATTCTTTATACTGACCAGTACTAATCTCTCTAACCTTATACTTATTACCAGTGATATGTTCAACTACTCGATAAGGACCAACAAACTTTTGATCAAGCTTTGGCATTGCAGACGTTTTGTTAAAGTTAATCAGCATAACTCTCGAACCTACTTTGATTTTGGATGGCTTTGCTCGAGTGTTTGCGACTCTTGTAAATTCAGCTGTTGATTTATGAAGTGTTTCACGGATTCTTCTAAAAACACTTTGAGCTAAGCTGGTACGAGTTGCTATGAAATCATCAGGGTTGTAATTTGGTTTCGGATTAGAATATAACAACTCATAAGGCAAACGTTTATCTACACCATACAATGCATAATGTGGAGTGTCACCTATAGAAACAATGTAAGCAGAATTTATAGCACACTGCACATCAGGTATAACTTCATCCCAAGTTTCACTGTTGGGATTGATAGTGGCTCTCAAGACATCAAGTACTTTCTTATTGGTTCGTTCCGCTAACCCATTGCTGGCAGGATGATGAGGAACAATGGTGGATTTAGAGATCTTGTACAAGGTACACAAATTTTCAAGAATCTCATTACAGAATTCACCTCCATTATCTGTTACTAGGGACTTAGGAGTGGTATGCCTGCAGATAATGCGTTCTTTAAACGCTTTAGCTACTGTCTCGGCAGTCTTATCTGCAATAGGAACTAACTCACAATATCTGGTGAAATGGTCTACCATAACACACAGATGTTTGTTACCTTGGAGGGAACATTGGAAATTAGTTAACAAATCTAGCGCAACTCTTTCCCACGGTTCACTAGTAGTTGGATACACTTGGATTGGATTAGGACCATTAGCATTGCCTTTATGTTGCATGCAGACACTACATTTCTTAACATACTCAGAAATATCAGTTGCCATACGAGGCCAAAAATATTTCAATCTGGCTTGTTTTACTGAACGATCCATACCAGGGTGTGCAACACCTGGTACATCGTGAACTAGCTGTAAGGCTACATTCACTAGTGACTGTGGAATTACTAACTGGTATACTCTTCTGCTAGGAGTACCTAACTCGGCTGTTCGATACAGTAATTCTTGGTTCATGAGAAAGTCACTGATGGGTGCTGGTGGCTTCACAGTCAGAATAAGATCTTCCTGGAGCAGGAATCGAATCACACCAGACCACATGGGATCTGTTCGTTGAGCATTCTTTACATCTTCAGCACTAAATGGAGGGTCTGCAGTTACTATACTAACATGTCGCGATAAGGCATCTGCGACTACATTTGACTTGCCAGGTAAATGCTCAAAGGTGGGATTGAACTCTTGGATAGTCAAGGTCCATCTGGCTAACCTTCCAGTAGGTTGTTTGTTCTGGAATAAGGGTATCAGTGGAGCATGGTCTGTCAAGACATGAACAGAGTACTGATAAATAATGTCTCGAAAGTGCTTTAAAGACCATACTATTGCTAAAGCTTCTTGCTCAGTTACTGTATAATTACGTTCAGCCTTCGTAAGGACTCGGCTAGCAAATGCAACTGCGTTGTACTTGCCATCGGTCTTCTGAGCTAGTACGGCACCTATGCCAATTGAACTAGCATCAGTTGTCAGATAGAAGGGCTTAGAAAAATCTGGAAATTTCAAAATTGGAGCAGATGTTAGCTTTTCTTTTAGAGTGTGGAATGCTCTTTCTTGACGGAAGGTCCAAACAAAAGGAGCATCTTTCTTAAGCAACTCAGTTAGAGGAGCAGCTATGGAAGAAAAATTGGCAATGAAAGATCTATAAAAACCTGCTAAGCCCACAAAGGATCTTACGGCATCAGCAGTTTTGGGAGTTGGAAAATTTAGTACTGCAGTTACTTTACTTTGGTCAGTCGTAACCCCTCTAGGAGTGACTACGTGACCAAGAAACTTAATTTCTGATCTGAAAAATTGACATTTAGACAGTTTGATCTTTAAATTGGCTTCTTCAAGCTTACCAAGTACTACATCAAGTCTTTTCAAGTGTGTATCCACGTCTTTAGACATGACAATTACGTCATCTAAGTACACCATAAGTGCATTACCTATGAGACCTCTAAAGATATTAGTCATGAGCCTTGAGAACGTGATAGGGGAAGATCGTAATCCAAACGCCATACGGAGGAAGTGATAATGACCTGTAGGAGTGGAGAATTCAGTTAGCTCTTGGCTGTCCTCGTGAAGAGGGACTTGCCAAAACCCTTGTAACAAATCTAGGGTTGAAAAGATTTTGTTATCTCCGATATTACGTAAAAGATCACCCAGTACAGGGAGTGGAAAGCGATCTGGAATGGTTTTCGCGTTTAACTTCCTAAAGTCAATTACTGGGCGCCAAGTACCATCCTTCTTAGGTACTAGTATCAAGGGTGCATTCCAAGGGGAATTGCTAGGTGCAATAACTCCATCATCAAGCATTTGATTGATCAATTCTTCTGCGACAGCAACTTGTGAATGAGGCATTCTGTATGCAGGTATGTAGATAGGTCTAGTACCAGGTTCAAGTGGAATACGATGGGACAATAAGTTCGTTATACCCATCTTCTCACCTGGTAAAGCAATGGCTTTACGACGTTTGTTCAACAGAGTCAACAAACGCTTGACTTCATCTGGGAAGTCAGTGGGAGCTAAGTCTTTCTCCTCAACTGGTGGAACAGATTGATCCAGTGAAGTGGATGAGGTCTCCCCGGCAGAAATAGCACCGACCCACTGGTCAGGTGACAACTCATCCTCTACCTGAACAGGGTAAGGATAGTGAACAAGGTCAACAAGATTGGTATTTGCTCTGAGGCAAACACTGTGACCAGAAGTGTTGGCCAGGAAGAAATGGATCTTACTATCTCTTACAACATGTAAGGATGGTTCAACAAATAGGCCTTTTACTTTGCAGGAATCACTGTCAACTAGGACGTTATCACCATCTGGAACACTAACAACTACAGACACTCTAGTGAGAGCACTAGCCGCAACAGAAACGTCTTTCTGCAGACGGCATGTGACATCAACAAGAGATGGCATTACTAGTTTCAAGTAATTGTTTTCCGACAAGGCGTCCCCTGTGGAGAAACTACTACTCGAACCAGCAGTCATTGCAGGGATAGGTTGTGCACTCAAGGCAATCTGGGTGTCCTCGGACACTTGAGACATCATCCTGCAAGTCTGAAGGTATTGGTGGAACACTGATGGGAGTGACAGAATTACCAGTGCCTGACCGCTTGGGTACGCTACTGGAGAATGCATTAGCTTGTAAGGACTTAATCCGTACATCATACTCTGCAGCAGTATAACAGATTTCTGATCCAAGCTGGTAACCCCAGAATGGAACGATCAAGTCGTCAATTTGGGCATGCCATCGATAAGGGTCGAGCACAATGCGTAAGTCTCGCATGGAAGCAAAGCCCAGTAGAAGGTCACCAGGGAAAGTAATCTGGTCGACAACAAGGAAGGAAGCAGTGAAGTCTCTACCTTGGATAGAAAAGGTTAGGGAAGTCCGACCTCGGACACGCAGGTGAGAACCAGCTACTCCACTAAGGGAGGACACATGAGTCGGTTCTACGAGAAGGACATGTCGTAACTTCTTATCCTTAAACAAACTAGACCTAATAATATTGACTTGCACACCAGAGTCCATGAACAAATGAACGGGCGCATTATAAACAGATGCTTGCACTATAGGGCCTATGGTTGCATTGGAAGTTATGTGCAAACAAAAGGGTGGATTGTCATCAGAAAAGACTTGTTCTACTTCATCCCCAAAATCATCTATGTCAGAGACATGTGAAGCAACATCATCAGCAGGATTGTCATTCTCGAGACTGCTTAAGGCTTCAAAGGAATTGTGAACGGGGACGGTGTACTCATTATCACCTACTGTCACCATGGGACGGTTTGACTGGGGCGCTCGAATTCCCCCGAATTGGAAGAACGAGCCTGGTTCTGGTTAGTTTGAGAATTGGAAGAATGAGCCTGGTTCTGGTTATTTTGAGAACCACGATATCTGTTTCCTCTACGGGTTCTGCGGTTGGAACGGCCAAAGAAAGACCTAGAGTACTGAAGGTTATAGAGAGCATTGCACTCAGATGTGTCATGTCCATGTATTCTATGATAAGTACAGTAGGGAAGATCTGGGTACTCATCATCAGTACGACGTCTCTTAGGGTAACTATTAGGACAATTAATTGCAATATGACCACGGAAACCACAGTTGTAACAATTCCGCCGACTATGGTTACTGAATGTACTACGAATACTACGAGGTGTATAACGACTCTGTACACTGGTTCTTGGTGATCTCTGAGATGGTTGACGACCACGATTTGTCTCTGTGGCACAAACAAGAGGTGGTGCAGACTGAGGCATAGGTGTGAAATTACTTTTAATACAAGGGAAAGTACCCTGGGGGCACAAGGAACGTACATGATTTAAGGCTGTAAGTGGTTCCATCGTTACAGTTGGAGGATGAGCCTCATAAGCACACACGGAAGCAGGCGGCATTAGTTCTTTAATTGCTCCAAAAGCTGCTATTTTAGCGAGCAATTCTGTAAATGGTTTAGCCTCTTCAGGGAGAAAAGATGATGATTGGACAGCATTGATAAATGATGATAAAAGTTTGTCTAATCTAACAGCAAATGCACTCAACGATTCATTACTCATGGGTGTAGCATTCACTAGTTCCCTAAGAACGACATATGGATCAGCTGTTTTTACTGGGACAAGGAAAGAACGAATCAGTTCCTCATATTGTGACCACTTAGTAAGATTCCTGAAGTCACGCATATCAAGGAGATCAACAACGTGAACAGCAGCAGGGGATCGATAAAGAGCTTCTTTAGCAAGTCTGATAAGACTTTCCTCTGAAGGAGGACCTTCACCTAGAGCACTAGCACGAGAACGAATGGCTGCAAACCATGCTTCAAGACTATGTACATGGCCATTGAATAAAGGTAACGCATCAAGGGAATCACGAGTATAACTATAGTATCTCGGTGTCTGGGTCGGTCTGTCAGTCGCTAAGGAACTGTGAGGACTGATGACAGGGGCAACAGTAGCCTGAGAGGTCTGAGTGTCGACATTCACTAAAGTATCACTTGACGGTATGTGAGACATAATGGCAAAGTAGCACGAGAACAAATAAGGCAAAAATAATGAACAATAAAAATGATATAAAATTTTAGAATTGAAATAAAAGATATACAACTAATTCTGCAGAAGTAATAAAAAAAAAATGTCTAAGATACACTTGCAAGAGAAAGGACAACTCAATGTGAAGGACTATTGGTCAAGAAAAATTTACATTGAAATATACAAGTAAAAATATTACTGGAGACTGAATTAAATGCAAAATGAGCTGTCTTTACTCTTGCTAAGAAAATAATTAATTAAATTTTAAATCAATGTAAAAGTATAAAATAAAATTATTAAATTGTTAACTGGGAAATTTAAGTATTTTCTAAGAATGCATAAACGAGATTAAAATATAATTCATAAAAATATTAATAAAAGAAAATAATTCACTGCAGAACAAGTGCAACAAAATAATTCACTGCAGAACAAGTGCAACAAAATAATTCACTGCAGAACAAGTGCAACAAAATAATTCACTGCAGAACAAGTGCAACAAAATAAGATGTAGAAATAATCACTGCAGTAATAAAGTGTCACTGGGAAAACTCAGGTTAAATGATAAAATTAAAAGATGAAGAAAAAAAAATGATTGAACACTTTAACTCTTAATTGTAAATTAGACAAAACAATTTACTCAAGCAGAGTAAAAACACTTTACGTTAAAAGTAATTGAAATTGCATCAAGAGTGAATTTGTTCAAAGAAATATAAAAATATGAATAAAATAAAACAAAGGAACAAAACGGGTAAATTAACACTTACAGTAGCGGGGCACACAACATTATTAGTATATTCTTACAACAAAATCTTGCTGTGACTGATACGACAAAAATTTGCTGGCAAAAATAATGGTACACAGTCTGCGAAAAAAATTAGAGGAATGAGACACTGCTGTCATACGAAAAAAGGACACACATAGAAATAAATGGATAATTTGGTATACTGGGGTGAATATCACTGCATGAAATACAATGACAATTACTGGAGAATACAATGCTGAAAGAATACAATAAAAAAAATGAATCACTTCACACAGAGTGACTGACTGGTACACTACACAATAATACTTACTACAGACAGGAGTAGCATAAAGAAAAACACAGATAAAAAAAAATATAAGATAAGTGAAAACACTGAAAAATATTGTAAAAATAATGAGTCAAAGAAACTGAAAACACAAGGTTTAGAGTACACAAGCAATTTACTATAAATGTCTCACACATGCAAATGTCTTTAAATGCAAGAAAAATGTCTCTAAATTATCACTGAAGTCTGTAGTAGTCGGGTGATTACTGGTGATGAGGGTAGGTTGTAGGTTGTCCTGCGCAGTTGTCCTGACGCCTCCTACACTCACTGTTGTCGGAAGAAATGCGCTCTCTCGGTAGACTCCATAATTGGGTTTTATCGTTGGCACTCACCTAAAATCTCTTGACCAATTAAGTGAGCCAAAACAGTAGTAGGACCCGGTACAAGGGTGCAAACAACCACAGGTAGATGAGGTGGGTGGCTGGTGGTGGTGATTGATGGTGGGTGTGTGTGGAGGGAGAGCGGTGGGGGAGAGACTCTCGCTGACGCACCGCCCGCCACTACCCACGAAGGTGGCTTGATAAGCCACTCTATGCCACAGGAATGGTGAAAACCACTCTTAGCATCCAACAGGGAGCACAAAGCGATATAGACAATACTTCAGAGGAACTTGGCTTACTTCTTACTGCGTGGCTTACTTCTCTCTCTCAGCTGGGTTAGAAGCTGGGTTGGCTGACTGGCTTACCCCACAAGAATGGCTGACTGGAAGACGTGTAACGATGCACAAAGCACGGAGGAGCAGTTGGATGACAGGAGACAGGCTGGATGATAGGCTGACTGGCGTTCACTTCCACAGTCTGGCTTACTGACTGGCTTAATTGCAAAATCCGGGTCAACCCCTCGGAGATTGAAGCAATTAGCACACGAACTAAGCCAGGAAGCTTGAAACGGCTGCAACAGGCTCGCAGGCTGGAGGTGGTGAGTGAGGGTAGTAGCTGGTGGGTGACGGTTCACCTTTGACCCTGCCGCTACTCACAAACAGCCTTCTAACGTCTTGAATTACCCTTAAAAACGTAAATCCACGCTCCACACCGCTGTCACCATTTATCATGTGGGAGTTCGACACGTGGAATTAGGTATAGAAATACTCACGTAGGCTGGTAGTACGTATAATTACAGATATGTGGAGAGAGCCCTGACAGCCGTTACCTTGTCTCCTCGCTCACTCTCGTCAACTAACTGCTTGCCTGGCTGCCCAGTACCCATAGGGTCTTTGAATAATGCCAGGTCAGCACAATATGAATATATGAATAGACAGTGACTCAGGCAGAGACGGTTGGTCGTGAGTCAACTGGCACAGTGGTTACTGGTAACTGGTTACTACTACTGAGAGTGATCCAGGAGTAACCAGTGATCCAGGAGTAACCAGTGATCCAGGAGTAACCAGTGATCTGGGAGTAACCAGTGATCTGGAAGTAACCATTGATCCAGGAGTAACCAGTGATCCAGGAGTAACCAGTGATCCAGGAGTAACCAGTGATGCAGGAGTAACCAGTGATCCAGGAGTAACCAGTGATCCAGGAGTAACCAGTGATCCGGGAGTAACCAGTGATCCGGAAGTAACCAGTGGTCCAGGAGTAATCAGTGATCCAGGAGTAACCAGTGATCCAGGAGCAACCAGTGATCCGGGAGTAACCAGTGATCCGGAAGTAACCAGTGATCCAGGAGCAACCAGTGATCCAGGAGTAACCAGTGATCTAGGAGTAACCAGTGATCCAGGGAGTCAGCTTAGTGAAATAGTCGTCAACTTCAGATTTCGGGATAACCAGCTTTGTATTCTGTCACGAGGTTAGGAAGTCAGCTTGGGACGCCTAGGTAATAAGCTTGGGTAAGCAGAGTAACCATCTTGGGGATATGTGGTAGACAGCTTTGGGAGGCAATATGACCAGGTTTGTGAGTCAAGGTAACCGGCGTGGTTAATCAGAATACCCAGAATATTAGTGTAAATATTGTATTTAAATTCAATAATAAATGGGGAAAATTGGGCCTCCAGTAGTCTCTTAAGAGATCTGTCCAGCAAGGCAGACTGTATGTATGCAAGTTTTCCAATATATTTTGTACATTCATTTGCATATGGGTTCACAGTGTGTGATAATGTGAGAGCGTCTTGTTTTGATTACCTTCAAACTTTCAGCACAAGTGTGCCCTACTTAAAAAGGTACCCTTTTCAATGATATAAATTGAGGATACTTCGTCCACTTGGCTTCATTCCTTTCTCACTAGTGTATTTTCTTAGTGGTAAATTGGAGTTGTCAGTGGGCAAAGTAGAAATTTGTGACTTTCAGTAAATAAATTGAGAAATTAATTTTCGTGTGATAACTGGGGAATGATTTAATTGATCGACTTCAAATTATTAATGCTGGTGTATATTCCATTAAAGGAGGTCCAGATTACAACAGTTCTTGGTCCTCGCAAGTATTTTGAGCCTTTAATTATACTAAGTTACAGGTGTGAGACTTCTTGAGTGTTTTACGCTAAAAGTTCTAATCAAGAGGTTATTATTATTATTATTATTATTATTATTATTATTATTATTATTATTATTATTATTATTATTATTATTATTATTATTATTATTATTATTATTATTAGCTATTATTATTATTATTATTATTATTATTATTATTATTACTAACGCCTCGAATCTTTTTTTGACAAGATCCACTAGTGCTACAGGAATGAAGCTGATCAAATGAGGTATTTTTAATTTAATAATATTGTTACATCCTTGTGGTACGTTACACCAGTAAGGTTACACAGCATCCGGAGGAATGGGGGCAAAAATCAGGTTCAACTTAAGGAAAGGATAGATAGGTTCAACTCCTCGGATAAACAGCCTCTCAAAGGTACCAAAGCACCTCTCTTAAGGGACCTTCAACTTGTCGATGAGCCTGGGTTTCCAGGCTCATCTGCTACGCCTTTTGCGTGCACTAAGGTAAATAGGTCTGGAGTTATGGGATACGGGGATACCTTTCTCGGATCGTGCAGATTTAATTGCGTCTGGTTACGACAAACACTTACACCATAAGGTGTGGATGGTAAGAGAATGCTGTGTTTGTAATCAGCAGTGTTATTGTGACAAAGTCGCACACTCAGTGCAAGAAACACGAGGATGCCTGTGCATGCCTTGTGCATGTAATTATCAGTCTTATTATGAGAAAATTATACACATTGTTAAGAAAGATAATAATGGGATTATCGTATTTATTATTATAAAAAAGAAGCACTAAACCTACAAGGGGCATACAGTGCAGCAGGGCAGGGAAGGGTGCAGGGGTAGGGGGTAGCAAGAGGGAGAGGGATTATTATTAGGTAATGCAGTGCAGCAGGGCAGGGGATAGTACAGGGGTAGAGGGTAGGAAGAGAGTGAGGTAGAAAGGGCTGTGAGGAAAGCTAGAGGCATCATCTTCAGAGTTTTGGAGTAAATCAGCTGCTGTCAAAGAGTCAATGAGAGTGTCTGGGTTAAAGGAGGGTCCATTAGCAAGAAGGGAAGGTAAAGTAAGGGCAGTAGAACGATGACGACGTTGGAGGTAAATTCTGCGTGCTCGTTGATAGAGTAGACAGTCCAATAGAATGTGGCTAACAGATACTGGAACTTGACAATTCTCACATAGTGGAACAAGGTACCTCTCTATGTGAGTAAGACGAGTGTGGCCGATGCGAAGACGGTAGAGAGTAGAGTTCCAACCTCGACAATGATGAGAAGACGGCCAGAAACATATACTTTGTTTTATAGAATTTAATTTGTTATTTAGCAGATCAGACCAGCGTTTTTGCCAGCGGGTGCGAAGGTGGGTAGCAAATTAGTCTGTGAACAGAACATCTCTGTATGAAACTGGGAGGTCATGTACTGCTGACCGTGCAGCAGTGTCTGCCTGTTCATTGCCCTGTACGTCAACATGACCAGGGACCCAACAAAAACAATATCGTTGTGCTTGCCAGAGATACTACGTAACCAAAATTGGATATGAATAACTAGAGGATGAAGTGAATCAAATTTTCTTACAGCCTGTAAATCACTAAGGGAGTTTGAAACTACCACAAATGGTGACACAGGCATAGATACAATAAGGATAAGCACTATGAGAATCACACAATTCAGCCGTAAAAATGCTAGCTGAAGATAATAAATGCCCTCGCATGATGCTGTTTGGAAACACTGCTGCGTATCCGACGCCATCAGAAGACTTGGAACCATTGGTGTACACTGTGATGGGATGAGAATGAGATCGGAAGTGGTTAAGAAAAAGAGAGCGAAAAAGGACCCCAATGGAAATAAGTCACTCTGTCTGACTTTTTTGGGTTATCCTAGGTTCTCTACACATATGCTGCTATGTATGATAATTCTATGTAACTGTATTTGTGTATACCTGAATAAACTTACTTACTTACTTACTAGCGAGAAGCCACCGTAGGCAGTTAGGCTTTCACACATAGCAGTGGGAAAGAACACGCACGAACTGTCGAAACTTCCCAAGGGAGTAGGAAAAATTAGATGCTCCACTAACATAAAAAGGTGGTAACTGAGGAGAAGACAAGAGTGAATGTAGGCGAAGAAAAAAGGGATGGAGTAAACAGGGGCGACAAACAAACAAAGAACTTCTACTAACATTCGTGACTATCCTATATATGGAAGGATTGTGGAGGTCATGAGAGCGAACATAATAGCGAAGGCAATGAGCATCATGGCGATCGGTCAAGGATGGAATATTCGCCTCTGCATAGAGGCTTTCAACAGGTAAAGAGTAATCCTGTCAGGTAATCCTTGTTGATGGATGAGATCAAGGAAGAAAGAGTTGCGGGACAGGCCGCTGTATCTGGTCGCCATAATAGAGGTTCGATAAAATTAGGCTGAATGTAGTTTAAGGAGAGTTCTACGATCAGCCCCTCATGAAAGATGAGCGAGGGCTTCAAGGAGGTTCAGCCAGCTTTGGCAAGTTGCCTTTAGAGAGGTAGTGTGAGGTTTCCAGGATAACCTACCATCAAACAGAAGGTTGCGAAACCTGACCTTACCTGGAGTTTACCTGGAGAGAGTTTCGGGGGTCAACGCCCCCGCGGCCCGGTCTGTGACCAGGCCTCCTGGTGGATCAGCGCCTGATCAACCAGGCTGTTGCTGCTGGCTGCACGCAAACCAACGTACGAGCCACAGCCCGGCTGATCTGGGATACGCGAGCCATATAGGTACAATGGATGATCAGAGACGACAGAACGTCTGGTGAAAGTAATTTGAAGTGGGTCCTCGGGCAAGTTTCTGCGCGCGCTCAACCAAAAATGGAAAAATTATGGAAAGAGAGTTATATATATACCGAAAAATAGCTTAACTCTTTGGCAACACAATGGTACCAGAATGGATGTTTTACGACGTTTCTACAAGAAATTATAGTCATTTATATCAGGTAAGGTGACGGTGATATGGGGATCACGTCTGCTCACAGCCCATATATATTTTGGAATTTTTTCCTTGTTTTTCATCGCTTTTTCTTGCATTATTCTTTCTAATATAATAACTGACTATTTGGCATCATAAAACAGTAGACGGAGCTTATCCGTAGACTTTGAGCCTACCAGGCCTACCACAGCTCCAGAGAGTGCCAGGAGAAATAACTTCATTATTACGCTTATATCAGCTTATATATCAACTCTACGGCTTATTTATCTATCAGAATTGATCTAATATGATATAATAAACACTCTAAATAACATACAAACATGTTATATACTCTAGACTGAATAAAATAGGCCATAATATGGCGAGAGATTATCGGGAATATTTCGATATAAATGAGTTACTCCTCCATGTCGTCTTTGAGTAAGAGAAAACGGTGTTTTGTAGAGGATAACTGCACTAGAACATCAGTTTACTAAGAAATACACCCAAACAAACGCGATTTTCGAGAATTTTTTTTTTTTGAGACGGGGGGCCGGCCGGCGCTCCCGGCCAATATCTCGGAAGTAACTTATTCACCTAATGTACCTATTTCTGCCTTTATTACTTAATTAAATGGAATAATATTTACAGAAATTGTAGAATAATGATTTCTCTAATTTCCTTCGTGCAATTTTTGGAAATATTACTAATACTTTGAGAGTTATGAGGGAGTAAAGGGAAGATTTTTTTGCAACATTCCAAGAACTAACAAACTTTATTTTTTTGTGAAATAAAGATAAGTTATTTAGAGGTCAGGTCACGTATAAAATTCGTATAAGCATTGTTCTCTCGGCACCAAGTGTCCAAACAACCTTTCGTCGTCCCATATAGGAAAAATGTTTTACACAAGGGCATTTTCAGTAAATCAGTCCTTTTTCAGTCTTTTCTCAGTTGTTGTTTGAGGTATATTTTTGATAAACATTTTCAAGAAAGAGTGAAAACACTTTATATTGTGCACCAAAACTGGAGGAAATCGGACGGTAAACAAAAGAGCTACAATTTTTTGCCCGAGGGCCCCCTTCAGCTTGGACAAAGTACGGGGAAAGCATATTATTAACCCGAACACAGAAATGTCTCTCACATAAGAAGTTATCAAGGAAAAATGGTAGGTTGCCTCGGAGGCCTAAGGAGTGGGCCTGAGCCAAGTTGTGTCATAGGCCTTCTCAAGGTCAAAAAAGATGGCGATAACTAAGTGGTTATTTGCAAAGGCATTACGAACATATGTATCTAAGTGAAGTAAGGGGACAATAGTAGAACGTCCCTTACGAAAGCCATATTGACTAGCAGAGAGACTATTGTATGTCTCTAAATACCACATCAAACGTCTATTTACCAGATGTTCCATCACCTTGCAAATTGCACTGGTAAGAGCAATGGGACGATAGTGGGATGCATCATGTCCCGTAGTGCCCGGTTTGTGGAAACGGAGAACAATGGCAGATTTCCATAGCTGGGGAAGAACTCCTTTTGACCAAATACGATTAAAGAGTAGTAAAAGGGCAGCAAGAGTTGACTGATGCAAATGCTGCAGCATACAAATATGAATGAAGTCAGGCTCAGCTGCGGATGATCGGCAAACGGAGAGTGTTGCCTCCAGCTCCAGAAGTGTAAAAGGCACATTATCTTCAAGAAAAATAGTAGGTCTGATGTAAGCAGCTATAGGCCTGTTAGTATACTCAGTATAATATCCAAAATTTTAGAGAGGGCGGTGTACTCTCAAGTAGTTAAGTACCTTAGTGGCAACAACATTCTCCATGTACCTACCACAAAAGCCATCGAGGTTCTACGACGTAAAGTCAATCAGGACCTTAATCTTCCTCTACCTCCCGGAGATTTTGTTGACTAATTGAACTCTGTGTTAATTTCAACTGTTTTTCTTTCAATAACAAGCTCTACAAACAAACCTACGGCATGGGAATGGGGTCCCCCATCAGTGCCGTCCTAGCCAACTTATACATGGAACACCTAGAGTCCGAACACTTCACAAACATCATCCCTTAAAGCTTCACTTGGTTACGTTACGTGGACGATGTCCTCGTAATAACTCCCAAACATTTTGATGTACGGAATCTTCAGGCAAGGCTCAACGCAGTTGAACCGGCGATCCAGTTTACTCTAGAGGAAGAGTCCAATGACAAGCTACCTTTCCTCGACGTCCTCATTCACAAAGTAGACAACAACATAAGGTTTCAAGTTTATCGGAAACCTACCAATAAAAATGATCTCACACACTTCTATTCCAGTCAAGATACCAAGACCAAAAGAGGCATCATCATCGGGTTTTTCCTAAGAGCATTCCGAATTTGTAGTTTACCTGGAGAGAGTTTCGGGGGTCAACGCCCCCGCGGCCCGGTCTGTGACCAGGCCTCCTGGTGGATCAGCGCCTGATCAACCAGGCTGTTGCTGCTGGCTGCACGCAAACCAACGTACGAGCCACAGCCCGGCTGATCAGGAACTGACTTTAGGTGCTTGTCCAGTGCCAGCTTGAAGACTGCCAGGGGTCTGTTGGTAATCCCCCTTATGTGTGCTGGGAGGCAGTTGAACAGTCTCGGGCCCCTGACACTTATTGTATGGTCTCTTAACGTGCTAGTGACACCCCTGCTTTTCATTGGGGGGATGGTGCATCGTCTGCCAAGTCTTTTGCTTTCGTAGTGAGTGATTTTCGTGTGCAAGTTCGGTACTAGTCCCTCTAGGATTTTCCAGGTGTATATAATCATGTATCTCTCCCTCCTGCGTTCCAGGGAATACAGGTTTAGAAACCTCAAGCGCTCCCAGTAATTGAGGTGTTTTATCTCCGTTATGCGCGCCGTGAAAGTTCTCTGTACATTTTCTAGGTCGGCAATTTCACCTGCCTTGAAAGGTGCTGTTAGAGTGCAGCAATATTCCAGCCTAGATAGAACAAGTGACCTGAAGAGTGTCATCATGGGCTTGGCCTCCCTAGTTTTGAAGGTTCTCATTATCCATCCTGTCATTTTTCTAGCAGATGCGATTGATACAATGTTATGGTCCTTGAAGGTGAGATCCTCCGACATAATCACTCCCAGGTCTTTGACGTTGGTGTTTCGCTCTATTTTGTGGCCAGAATTTGTTTTGTACTCTGATGAAGATTTAATTTCCTCATGTTTACCATATCTGAGTAATTGAAATTTCTCATCGTTGAACTTCATATTGTTTTCTGCAGCCCACTGAAAGATTTGGTTGATGTCCGCCTGGAGCCTTGCAGTGTCTGCAATGGAAGACACTGTCATGCAGATTCGGGTGTCATCTGCAAAGGAAGACACGGTGCTGTGGCTGACATCCTTGTCTATGTCGGATATGAGGATGAGGAACAAGATGGGAGCTAGTACTGTGCCTTGTGGAACAGAGCTTTTCACCGTAGCTGCCTCGGACTTTACTCTGTTGACGACTACTCTCTGTGTTCTGTTAGTGAGGAAATTATAGATCCATCGACCGACTTTTCCTGTTATTCCTTTAGCGCGCATTTTGTGTGCTATTACGCCATGGTCACACTTGTCGAAGGCTTTTGCAAAGTCTGTATATATTACATCTGCATTCTTTTTGTCTTCTAGTGCATTTAGGACCTTGTCGTAGTGATCCAGTAGTTGAGACAGACAGGAGCGACCTGTTCTAAACCCATGTTGCCCTGGGTTGTGTAACTGATGGGTTTCTAGATGGGTGGTGATCTTGCTTCTTAGGACCCTTTCAAAGATTTTTATGATATGGGATGTTAGTGCTATTGGTCTGTAGTTCTTTGCTGTTGCTTTACTGCCCCCTTTGTGGAGTGGGGCTATGTCTGTTGTTTTTAGTAACTGAGGGACGACCCCCGTGTCCATGCTCCCTCTCCATAGGATGGAAAAGGCTCGTGATAGGGGCTTCTTGCAGTTCTTGATGAACACAGAGTTCCATGAGTCTGGCCCTGGGGCAGAGTGCATGGGCATGTCATTTATCGCCTGTTCGAAGTCATTTGGCGTCAGGATAACATCGGATAGGCTTGTGTTAATCAAATTTTGTGGCTCTCTCATAAAAAATTCATTTTGATCTTCGACTCTCAGTCTGGTTAGCGGCTTGCTAAAAACTGAGTCATATTGGGACTTGAGTAGCTCACTCATTTCCTTGCTGTCATCTGTGTAGGACCCATCTTGTTTAAGTAGGGGCCCAATACTGGACGTTGTTCTCGATTTTGATTTGGCATAGGAGAAGAAATACTTTGGGTTTCTTTCGATTTCATTTATGGCTTTTAGTTCTTCCCGCGATTCCTGACTCCTAAAGGATTCTTTTAGCTTAAGTTCGATGCTTGCTATTTCTCTGACCAGTGTCTCCCTGCGCATTTCAGATATATTGACCTCTTTTAGCCGCTCTGTTATTCTTTTCCGTCGCCTGTAAAGGGAGCGCCTGTCTCTTTCTATTTTACATCTACTCCTCCTTTTTCTTAGAGGAATAAGCCTTGTGCATACATCGAGTGCCACCGAGTTAATCTGTTCTAGGCATAAGTTTGGGTCTGTGTTGCTTAGTATATCTTCCCAGCTTATATCGGTTAGGACTTGGTTTACTTGGTCCCACTTTATGTTTTTGTTATTGAAGTTGAATTTGGTGAATGCTCCCTCGTGACTAGTCTCATTTTGTCGGTCTGGGGCTCCACGCATACATGTCTGAACCTCAATTATGTTGTGATCTGAGTATATTGTTTTTGATATGGTGACATTTCTTATCAGATCATCATTGTTAGTGAAGATGAGGTCTAGTGTATTCTCCAGTCTAGTAGGCTCTATTATTTGCTGGTTTAAATTGAATTTTGTGCAGAGATTTAAAAGCTCGTGTGAGTGTGAGTTTTCATCAGAGCTGCCTCCTGGTGTTATTACTGCAACAATATTATTTGCTATATTCCTCCATTTTAGGTGCCTTAAGTTGAAATCCCCCAGGAGCAAGATGTTGGGTGCAGGAGCTGGAAGATTTTCCAGACAGTGGTCAATTTTTAACAGCTGTTCCTGGAATTGCTGGGATGTTGCATCCGGAGGCTTGTAGACTACCACAATGACTAGGTTTTGGTTCTCGACCTTTACTGCTAAAACTTCCACTACGTCATTTGAGGCATTAAGCAGTTCTGTGCAAACAAGTGACTCTGCAATGTACAGGCCAACCCCCCCCCTTTTGCCTGTTCACTCTGTCACATCTGTATAGGTTGTAACCTGGGATCCATATTTCGTTGTCCAAGTGATCCTTTATGTGGGTCTCAGTGAAAGCCGCGAACATTGCCTTTGCCTCTGCAAGCAGTTCACGGATGAAAGGTATTTTGTTGTTTGTTGCTGGCTTTAGACCCTGTATATTTGCAAAGAAGAATGTCATCAGACTGGTGGTATTGTTGGTACTGGGGGGGGATTTTTTTTCCGGCATTAGTATCTGTATCTGTTGGTTTGGAGTGGAGGCCATCGACTGTGGTTCCACTCCAGGAATGACTGGATTTGGTGTACGATTTCTGCCATTTCCTGCCAGTTTTTTTTCCTTCCTGGCACTAAAAAACCTCTCCCTCTTGAGTGGCTGTGGCTACCCAGGTTTTCCCATGGCCTGGATGTTTTGTATCTTTTTGTCCCCTTTAGATGGTATGCCTGGCAATTTAAGTTATAGCACTGTCTTTCCTGTACTGAAGAGGTACACATTTCAGGGTGAAAAAGCTTACAGGAAGGGAGTTTGCATTTTCCTGTTGTCATATGGGCATGACATTTTCTAGGGTGGTCATAGTTGCATGTCCCATCTGTTTTTCCAGATTTCCCATGCCAGCAGATACCAAGTGCATAGTATGTGCACAGGCTTGGTTTCCGTTTGCCTTGGGTTTCTGTGACTGTATTCCCTGTTGGTGCATGTTTCCCTGTCTTACTTCTATCCTCCCTAGCACCAACAATGGAGCTCCCACCAGTTGTTTTTGGTAATTTATCCTGAGTTTCTTGACGAGGAATGTACATATATTCACCAAACATTCACTGAGTTACATTTTCCTTCTTTTTTCATCAAAGACTGCAAGAAAAGAGCTCTTCAGATCATAAATTCTCCACGCATCAACACCGCTCCCAACAAAGTTATAATTCTTCCCAACAGCCAGGTTGCACTGAACGTTTCTAAAGTACTTTCACAAGCTAACACCAGAGTCGCCATCGCTTCCAGCACTTCAATAAAGGATCTAACCAGGACAAAATCAAAGCACCACGAACCAGTCAATGCAGGAGTTTACACTATACCCTGTGGAAGCTGTGACAAGATTTACGTAGGTGAAACAGCAAGAAACCTCGACACCCGCCTCATTGAACACATTTACGCATGTAGGAACGATAACTTGAACAACGCCTGTGTACAACACCGAAATTCCACCAATCATCTCATGAAATTCAGAGACGCCCAATTAGTGATCAAAGAAACTAATTTCTGCAGACGCAAGTGCCTCGAATCAGCATTGATCGCTGTTTCGAATACTATTAAACAAAACAACGGCAGCTTCACCATCTCTGAAGTCTTAGCAAGAATCCTCCTGAAAACAGTAAACCCTGCCATCACATAGTCTCTCCTGTTATACTACACAAAGCACTTTACAGAGAGTGAACACTGAAACAGGCTGCCTCTATTTGTCCAACCTATTTTATGTTACCCAAGTAATTGCTTTAATATCCTTTTACTCATGTACGAATTAATTGCTCTACCATATTGTATTACTACTACTACTGCTACAGCTTTTGTCACTACTACTATTACTGCTACTGCTACTATTACCATTAGTGAACATGGAAATGGTACCTCACTAGTATTACATCTCACTCTGAGCTTTATGTACCCTGTGTCCATATACTGTTTGTATCGGCTTGACAAAGCTCCTGGAGAGCGAAACGTTGCCACAATAAAATGTCACATTAGTTGCACTTGTGTCCTTTTACTTTACAACATTCTCCATAGCTATCAATCAGGCTTTAGATCTTGCTCAACCGACACCTCCCTAATTAATCTGATGGATTGCCTGAGAATTAAAATGTCAATGGGGAACCTCATAGGTATGGTAACCTTAGACCTGCAAAAGGCCTTCGATACTGTCAACCACAATATATTATGTAAGAAACTTCAAGCTATCGGTATAGGTTCTGTAAACTGGTTTAAGTCCTACCTTAGCAACAGGAGACAAATTGTCAAAATCAACAAAACGGGATCAGAACCCCTGCCGACAGAATGTGGAGTTAGAGCACAACTTTGTAGTAGCCACAGTCAGTGGAATGGAACAGACTGCCCACACATGTCAAAGCCAGTCATAGCATGAACCAGTTAAAGAAGAATACCAAGAGGTGTCTGATGAATGTAGCTACAGAAAGGGAGGGGAATGATTTTTTATTATTTAGCTAACACACGTGTAATTTTACCTTATTCCTAGTAATGACCCTCGTATTGTAGATAGTATTAATGACCCTCGTGTAGTAGATAGTCTTTTTAGTATGATAATAAGATGTTATCTTCATTATAGAATAATAAGAAAATATTATAACCTTTATATTATAATAATAAGATAAAAGGACCCCAATGGAAATAAGTCACTCTGTCTGACTTTTTTGGGTTATCCCAGGTTCTCTACACATATGCTGCTATGTATGATAATTCTATGTAACTGTATTTGTGGATACCTGAATAAACTTACTTACTTACTTAAGATTCTTCCCTGATAGAAGAAAAGTTTAAGGGCTCTAACTCTCTGGCAGACTTGGAGGAAAAAAACAAGGGGCATAGATGGAGCCCCTGAGAGATATGGACAAGATGATTACCAATTTCGGTGGCAACGTCAAGAAGGTTTGCTATAGTGACACCGGCAACCTGAAGAGCGCAAGCCGGGTAGGGAGAGTATTTACCACTCAGGTTCCATACTTTTTTCCAGACTACACTCATAGAGGAAGCCGAAGTGACAATAGAAACAATCCCGCCAGCAAGTGTGTTTAGTGTCACTGATGACATGGCTGGCAACCACTCTCCTCTGCTTAAATCAAGGAATTGCTCTGTGGTTCTATTGTACCAATACCTGCCCCACGCACTGCATTCCAAACGTATTGCCCGAGAACAAGCAGGAGACCAGCAAGGCACGCACCTCTGAGAATGCCTGCCTGAGGTTTGGGGTATAGAATGTGAAGATGTTGCACAAGAAGTGCAACATCTGGGATAGATAATACCCGAGAAGGAGAGAGATACAAAAAACAGATTGTATACCACTTATTCAAGTGGATGCAGGCTACAGTGTAATGCAGCAAAGTATGAACAAAGAGCTGACGATACGGAATACTGGTGCATATAAGAAGTGCACTTTCATTAAAGGTTCCATCGAGAAAACGATCCGATAAATATAATAAAACATAGCCCGAGATGGGATGGATAACAGCAGAGTATAATTTGGGTTCTTGTAAACAAACACAAACAAGGGAAAACTGGGAGAGCAACACCTGAAGCTCACACCGGTTACCTCTGAGGCCATGGATATTCCACTGCAAATAAGCCATGATTTGCGAAGAGAAAGATATAATATGAAGGTAGAGGTATCTTTGGACTAGAAGGGTTACAAAAGTCCACATGTGGAGGCAGCGGAAAACAAACAAGCAGTGAGGGATTGGGACGCTGCAAAAAAAGGAGTTGTGCAGACAGAGAAGAGTGAAGAGTAGGAACAGGAGGTGGATCAGTGTCCATCAGTGGCCTAGTCTCCTCAGAGATAGCTTCAAGTGTTTCAGAGGACAAGGACATTGTATATGGAAAGATACTGCAGATGGAAGGAGGAGGGTGAGTAAAGATTGGGGCGACGATGGAGTTTGCCAAAGTAGGGGGGGGGGGACAAAAGGTTAGAGGGAACTGGAGAAGAAGCTTGGGAGGGGACAGGAGAGTAAGGTACCTGGGAGGATGATGAACTTCCACACTCGTAACAGAGGCAGTTAGAGGTGACGAAACAGGTACAGAGACTGGAAAGAAAAATGTGCAGGTAGAAGGGAAGGAGGGGTTAAAAGAAAATTTTAGCAATGAGAATTTTTTGGACTTTAGAGAAGTAGAGGGGCGATGGGGAGGAGTTACTGTACGAAGTTTTGTAGACAGAAAACTTGTGAGCGAGACAATGAAGAAGTGAGATCAGAATGAGGTGGC
Source organism: Cherax quadricarinatus (assembly GCF_038502225.1). Taxonomy (NCBI): domain Eukaryota; kingdom Metazoa; phylum Arthropoda; class Malacostraca; order Decapoda; family Parastacidae; genus Cherax; species Cherax quadricarinatus. The sequence continues at coordinate 14,083,424 of NC_091379.1, forward strand.
GAGGTAGGGACCTAAGACTCCAGGACTGCAAAAGAATTGGAGACAGGGGTAACTGTGGAAGGGCTAACCACAGAGGAGGCTGAGGAAGTTGGGACCCCAGAGGTGAGAAGTCATTTAGTAACTCGAGAATAAGAAATATGGGGAAGTCTCCCCAACGTTTCTACCCTCGCCGGGAATCGAACCCGGAACCTTGCTGTGTGATGTGAGAGCTTTAGCCACCAGTCCACGGGGCATCATTAATGATTTATTAAGCTTGTGAGAAATTATCTGTATGAACTTCACTATTACATTCATACAGGCAATTTGGGTAGGATGCAACTAAGACAAACACCAGTTACCAGTTTTGTTGCACCTCTGAGGTAGGTGGGATTTAAGACACTCTAAGTCACAGGAAAGTGTCTCCTCTGATACCCACAACCCTCACACCACTCTCACACAAAACTGGGATGTAAAATTATACATTAATATTTAATGAAACATAACCAGTAATTCTGGTACTATTATTTAAAGTGTGGACTGTATAATTTTTCTTGGGGATTGACTGAACAAGATGGTAGAGTGAATTTTACATATCATTCAATATAATCATATAGTACATATATAACTAACTGTTTAATATTACCACTTGCCAATTTGGACCACCTAATGCTACCTAGTCAACAAGAAATGCGAAGTCGAACATAAGACTACTGAACAAAGGTAACATTACCTATCCCAACGGTGTGCTGTAGGAAGTCACCAGTATCCCTCCATATTTCCCACTTTTACCACTATATTCCAGTGGTCTCATGCATATTTTCTTCTCAGTTTGCTGTGTAGGGCATTACCACATTATGTTTTGGCTGAGGCTACTCCATTCCAATTTAGCCCCGATGACGATGAACTGAATTAGCTGGTTATTCTGACCAGTCTGCTACTATTTTTCCTTTATGGCGTCGTCCCCTCCGCCTGACTATCTCGTCTGTTGGTTCCTTTTTCACTCGTAAATTAATTTTAAACCAACAGCAACACAATTCACACTTATTTCATTATAAAAATTTATGTACTATTAATTTTGGAAAAGTATATAAAAATTTTCCACGCTTTATATAGTTGATGCAAAGTTTGTGTTTAATGATGAATTTTACACTCAGTTTGGTATGGCAATGAGAAATCCTCTCTCACCCGTCCAAAGCAATTTGTAAATGGAATACTTTGAAAAAAGACTTTAAGAAAAACCTTCCCAATAGAGCTATGTGGTAATGATGTTTTATGCATAATGACTAAGAATATAGATATAACCCATTTTCTTGCTGAATAAAATAGTTTACCTTATTAAAAAAATTTTAGTGTTGAGTTTGAATAAAATAACTCATTGTCTTCTTATAGCTGTCTTAATTATAAAGGGAAACTCTGATTTTAAATTTAAAATATATAGCAAGCCAACAAATAATTGTTCCTATGTGCACTATTATTCTACATATCAAGATGGAGTTAAACTTTCTATATTTTCATCAATGTTTTTGAGAACTTTGTCTAATTGCAGCCCAGAGTTCATAGATGAAGAAATCTTGAAGATTTATGAAATAGCAAATAATCTAAAATACCCAAAATCCTTATTTGATAAATCCTTTAAAATCAAAGAAAGTTGCATTTAAAAATTTTGATACAGTAAGAAATTAAAAAAAAAAACTCCCCCCAAAGGACTGAACTAAGATTGCAACAACATAAATATAACATTTGGACCAGAGTCTAATGATTTGTTTATTCCTGCGAGAGATTTTAATCACCCAACTAATTTTCCAGACTGAGAAAGTTGTATCAAGCAGGTCTATGGTTGAAAGAAATATAATTGAATCAAGCTTCATAAAAAAATATTTATTTTAACAGTAATAATAATTTAGGGTTATTCAAATTAGATTTTTTATAATTTATAAAATTTAGGAAGAATTTAAGTTATGCGTGACAGGTCCTTGATTCTCCCACCAACATCATACTGTCATGGGTGTTATGTTGTAGGTGAGGTGACATCGCACCCTTATAAGCTGCTATTTTATTATTATTACAAGTCCTTGATAATTTGAGAAATCGCGAAAATGCTTGGAAGTTCACCGTTTTTTCACAGTGGTTGTTTTGCATATTGTGATATCAGCTGTTGATGTAGTGTATGTTACTGTCAGTGTCTCGTAACATCATACATGTAACAAACTGACACTTGTAATATTGTTCATGATTATTTTGTAACTTGTAATATTATAAAAATTGCTTGCCACTTGTAATATTACACATATTTAAGTCATATATTTCATATTTTCAGCAGTTGTGGTCTTCTGCAGAAGTATCAGGAGCACTCACAGCAGGGGCTCCATCAGCAACATTATCTGAAGAAACATCAGTAGCTCTGCCATCAACAATGTTTGCAGACTAGGAGCTCCGTCAGCAGTATTTTCTGCAGGAGTTACGTCAGGATCATTGCTATATCGAAAGTTCTTCATTGTAACACACAATGGCTACAATAACTCAGGAGGAAAGTAATGGATTCAGGTTCATTAAAGCCTTGAATCTATGTGGTAGAGGAGTCCTGCATCACGTATTCTGCTGGGGAGCTCCAGATAAAGCTTCAGGCACAAAGCTGGATGAATACTTAGATAAATTGGATCAAACATCATCTGCAAATTTCGTAAAACTCAAAAAGAAAGACAGAAAGTTTAATAAAACACAAAAGAAATTGATTAATATGAGTCCAGATGGAAGAGGGTTTGATGTGCCACTTCTCTGTCTGAGCATCAAACTTGGCTGTGAAAATGTGGCTTCTGTAGATGATTTAAAATGGATCACTCCCAGTACAGAAATGGAGTACTACATCACTGCTGTAAAGAACTTGAGGAACGATGCTTTACACAGTCAACTTGCAGTTCCTAATACAGAATATTTGGAAAACATAAGAAAGCTTCGGGAGGTGTTAACTGGGTGTCTTAAGGCCTCTGGAGAGAGGTATGGGAAGGATGAGGCTGAAGTGAACAAGGAGATCAACCAGTTGAACCATGACTTGGACTACATCATGAATGAGATACTTGGAATTGAAGAGATAGTGAAGTATTGTAGTGATGACATAAAACAGCTTATCATTACTGAGAGTTGTAATAAACTGAAGGAGATTTTGCAAGAAATGAGTTATATGAGCCCATTTTCTTGTATCACCAATAACTTTCAGCTTAAAGCAAACAAATTTTTTATTGATATTCAAGTTAAACAAGGAAAACGTAGAGGTAAGGGTGAACATAAAGATTATCGAGACCTTCTCCAACTTGTTCAGAGCACATCAGTGTCATCGTCTGTGAATTCTGCCACACAACAGCAGAGTTCCTCTGCACGACCTCAGATACTTCTTCTTGAAGGTTTGGCAGGGAGTGGCAAGACCACTCTGGTGAAGCTAATAACAGAGGAGTGGATACAAGGTGGTCAAGGCAACATGAGAGGCTTAGATGATTACGATCTCCTGCTGTGGGTACAATGCAGGGACCACACAATGAACTCTTACCAGTATCTTCTAGATCGATTAATTCCAGAAGTTTCAGCAAAATACAGAATGGTTCTGCCAAGAATAATGAAGCTTTGTAAAGTCCTAATAATAGTTGATGGTCTGGATGAACTTAATGACCACTCTAGTTCATTAGTCAAAAGTCTGTTATATGAATTCCAAAACTCTATTTACACAACTTTTATCTGCACTTCACGACCTGAAAAAGTCGAAATTTTCAGTATGACGATTCCTGAGGGATATGATGTTACAAATGCTGAGTTACAAGGCATAAAACAAGAGCATATGCCAGAGTTCGTACGTAGTACTCACGAGATAATTAAGAAGAACAATAACAGTAACAGTAGCACTGATTTACTAGTAGAAAAGGTGATGAGCGTTAGAGATCTTTACGAACACTTACGACTGCCAATGAATTTAGCATTTTTTGTTTACATCTGGGAATATGCATCTGATGAGATAAACGTAATGACCGTCACTCAAACACGGCTCTACCATAAAATACATGAAGTTTGTCAAAAAAAGTTATTAGAGAGATTGGCGGACTGTTCAGACCTTCAGCACAAGGTTCAAGAAATACTGAGAATGATATATGAGACATCCCTTGAGAACCTCTCACGTGAACAGTTGACTCTTGAAGAAGAAACAGTGGAACGACTGATATCTGCTTGTAACAAGCGTGACTTACCTTACAATGAGATTCTTTCTGCATTCTTGAGTTTGAAGCCAATTTGGACTTGGCAAGGCATCAAAGAGCAGTACTCTGTGCCCCACAAGGGAATCCAGGACTACTTCAGTGCCCTACATTGTGTGATGACACTCAAGGATCAACTGCAGTCTTCTGCAAATACTGTCTCATGTATTCAAAATGCAACACCACCTGTGCTTTCTCAACTGCTTGACACAACTGGCTCGCCCTCACAAACACCGTTAACACCTGTGTCTTCCAAACTACCAGATATATCTGTATCACCTTCAACTTCTTCACTTGCATCAGTAGCGTTTACATCAGAAGCACCTACACGAGTTCCGCCTATATTAACATCAACTACACTAGCATCACCTGCACCAACACCACCTTTAAGTCTCAGAGAAGTGCTAACACAGAGCGTCGGAGGAGCCAGTATAGACATGACTAAGTATTACAACGTTCTGCTGCATGTGGCTGGACTGCTGCATCAGTTAATAGACCAGGTGCCTGAAGCTACTACACAAGAAGCTGCCAAACTCTTGCACGAGTCCGGCATGAGGGAACATGATATGTGGCTCAACCTTCTACATAACACCAGATGTAATGATAACATAGCTAAGGCAATAGCTCCCTTCTGCAATGCTAAATATGTTCGTATTGACGATAAACATGTAGAAAGCTACAAAGCCCTCCTACCACATACCAAAAGTTCCGAGGTGAATATTGTGATCAAGGGTAATTTTGGTGAAATGCCTGGACTTGTAGACCTGATAGAAGTCGTCTCCCTTTACCACCACCGCTGCACACGCCTGGACTTGGCCTGTCACTACTATCAGTATGACACAACAACATCCGATGAATTCCTTCAAAGATTACAACCTCGGTGAGTTACTGATGAATTTACTGATGTTGATATTGCAGATTTCACCATCATTATCATAATATCACATGGATCTCCGAATGATTACCTGTAAGAGGTTGCCAGATTTTTTCTTCCTCTACGTTTTTTTGTTTTTGCTCATAACACAAGAAGGCCTTATTCTATTGGCATCAAATTTTCAAAGCTGGTGTATAGTAACTGGAACAAGATTCTAAGAAAAATTAGCAAGCGCAGTTGCCCCTTGACTGAAGCTATAGATCCCATTCCATGATTACCAGAATGGCTCTGAGAATATCCAATACCCTCCGCTGTTTGGCTGTAAACATTCAAGAGACTGAAAATGAAATGAGAAGGTACACATCTCACAATGTGTGTAAAGTAAGGCAAATTTTAAAATTCCTTTAAATCACATTAATTACATTTGTCTTTACCTTAGAAAGCTTCAATATTTAGAGGCTGATGCATCTTTCAGACAGGGTAGCACTCATTAAGTTCGGTTTAAGTGTTAAGAAATTTGACTGTTTATTAAATTTTGTTAAATTAATTTTGAATCCTTGGAATTCATGAGATAACTGGAGAATGTGTCCTTTGATTGCCTTAATATTTTCAGTCATAAGATGTTTTCTGAGGCCAATGTGAGAATCGTAAGAATGATGTACATAACCTATGTTAGGTTCTTAATTGATTATGCTGCTCCCATGTTGATATTATCTAGAGAAAGTTCTCTCTGATCCTTGGAGTTAATGCAGAATGAAGCTCTCAGAATTATTCTTGGGTGTCCCAGATCTACAAAGGTTCTTAATATGAGGAAGGAGCTTGGTATTTCTAGTATCGGTGATAGGATTGTTGAGATTAACACTGTACTCGGTATTAGAATGTTGAGAAATGAACCAGACACTGTCACAGTGAATCTTACCAAGTGTCTAGAGGTAAATACACACAGATCTAAATGGATTGTGAAAACGTGCAATTGCATTAAGTTTTATAACCTGCATGAACTGTATCACTGTAGGCAACAAGAGCATTTCACCCCTCCATGGAAGATATGTTCATTTAATATCACATACCTACAAGTCCCTCCCAAGAAGCTCATTGCTAGTAATCTCTTCCTTAAATCTCTTGTTAGAGCAACTGCTCAAGAAGAAATTTCTGGCCTAGCTTGTAGTAATAAGTTATCACAAGTTATATTCACTGATGGATCTAAACAGGAGTCTTCTGGCAGGGCTGCATCTGCTCTTGTTGCCACCTCCCTAGTTAAGAACGATAATAAATTTGTTGAGTTAGGCATAAGAATTAACAACTGGGCGTCTACACTGCAAACTGAATTGTTTGCAATCCTAATGGCGCTAAAGCTAACCTATGACACTGAGCTTGACTCTATCATCATTACTGATTCTATGTCATCACTGAATGCTCTTGACTCATATAATGACTCCAACAACATGCTCATTGGAGAAGCCAGGTATAGATACACAAAAATCAGGGACAAATGAATTAATTCACAATTGCTATGGATCCCATCACACATTGGATTACTCCTTCATGATAAAGTTGATATGTTAGCCAAGAAGAGTTCCCAGAAGGAGAATGTAGAATATAACTTTGGTATATCTGTATCTAGCATTAGGAATAATATTAGGAGAGAAGTAAATAATGAAAATGATTGTTATAGGAATGCAATTAGAAGCCTGAGTAGATCTATAACCCACTATGATAACATGAACGTAGATAAGTATGTTTATGGAGCAACTTGCAATGTAAACACTGACTGATGTTGTAGTGGCCAGGCTTAGGCTTGGTTACAAGTACTTCTGGCAGTTTGGGAGACACACAGATGATGATCAAACTAAATGTAAATTATGTGATCAGGCATATGGTCACTCTCTTGAACACTATGTGCTTAATTGTCCACTTATTGAAGAATACAGAGACAGACAGTATAATAACCTATGTGACATGTCAAGATATCTTATTAGTGAAAATAAGATACCAGATATACTAAGCAAATTTCCTAAATTTGCTTGTAACAGATAAGTGAACTGTAGATATGTAGATATAAATCCATATGTACACCTATTAACACTTTTGGAGGCCTAGTTCCTGGGCCTTTTGTGTATCCATATGTTCTTGCGCTACCGTCCACAGGATGGATATGGGGTACACAATAAACTAGCCACTTTGGTGACAAAATCTAAAAAAAAAAAACTGAAGAACACGGTTCTTATTGTTATTTTGCCGTGTGAATCCAATTTTTCCAGTCTCGTTAAATAATAGTGATATTGTTTTCTATTAAAACTAGTGAATGCTTCACATTATCGGTTTCAAAATATTAAGTGATGAGGGAGACAATACTAGTTAAAAAGACTATCTCCACCCAACTCTTTAGCAGACAATGATCAAATAAAATAGAGGGGTTGGAAAAACAGATCCTAAGTACCCCTCAGTTTGTCAGTGTGGCACTACATTTATGACAGTCCAAAGAATTCATGTAGGAATCTGGCCAAATTATAAATTAATTAAGGCCTCAGTTATAAAAGAGTCAAGTTTGAAAAATAAAAAAATATTATTACATAGTAAACGTTTATCATGTTATATAATTGCTAATTCTAAAATATTTCTTTTTGACCAAGAGGAACCAAGACTCTTGCTTCTGACCAATTTGTACAGTTACTGTAAGCCCAGATGTAGTTGAATAATTTCATTTGATTTCTGAGCTGTTTGTGTTAATTTCTGAGCTGATGTATTAACCTAACATCTAGAGGTTTGACAGTCTGTTCCATATAAGATAAGTTGCAGCCATTACAACCAATCCTGTAAACACCACTAACACATTGAGGGGAATTCTTAATCAAAATACTTTTAACAGACCATGAATTCTTAAAAACCAATTGTATGTTGACTATTTTAGGGCATCTGGCAGGACAGATTATCAGATAAGACACATATGCAACAGTTAGGTATCTTTATTTCGAAACGTTTCGTCTACACAGTAGGCTTCTTCAGTCGAGTACAGAAAAGTTGATAGAAGCAGAAGAGACTTAAAGACGATGTAATCAGTCCATCACCCTTGAAGTTTTGAGGTGGTCAGTCCCTCAGTCTGGAGAAGAGTATTGTTCCATAGTCTGAAACAATATGAAGTTGAAGCGACAGGATGGAGCCTTATATACCGCCAGGAGGTGAGATGTAGGTCACTAGTAGAGGTAAGTGAGCACATCAGTGCATAAACAAATGACAACTTGAAAATCACATATGTACAACATTGAAACTCCACCAACTTCTTAATAAGATTCAGTGACATCTACCTAATGATTAAAGAATCAAATTCCCATGGTAGCGTCTTCAAAAATTCCCATGGTAGCGTCTTCAAAAATTCCCATGGTAGCGTCTTCAAAAATTCCCATGGTAGCGTCTTCAAAAATTCCCATGGTAGCGTCTTCAAAAATTCCCATGGTAGCGTCTTCAAAAATTCCCATGGTAGCGTCTTCAAAAATTCCCATGGTAGCGTCTTCAAAAATTCCCATGGTAGCGTCTTCAAAAATTCCCATGGTAGCGTCTTCAAAAATTCCCATGGTAGCGTCTTCAAAAATTCCCATGGTAGCGTCTTCAAAAATTCCCATGGTAGCGTCTTCAAAAATTCCCATGGTAGCGTCTTCAAAAATTCCCATGGTAGCGTCTTCAAAAATTCCCATGGTAGCGTCTTCAAAAATTCCCATGGTAGCGTCTTCAAAAATTCCCATGGTAGCGTCTTCAAAAATTCCCATGGTAGCGTCTTCAAAAATTCCCATGGTAGCGTCTTCAAAAATTCCCATGGTAGCGTCTTCAAAAATTCCCATGGTAGCGTCTTCAAAAATTCCCATGGTAGCGTCTTCAAAAATTCCCATGGTAGCGTCTTCAAAAATTCCCATGGTAGCGTCTTCAAAAATTCCCATGGTAGCGTCTTCAAAAATTCCCATGGTAGCGTCTTCAAAAATTCCCATGGTAGCGTCTTCAAAAACTTATTCAATTCCTCTGTATATTTCCTCTTTTATTTAATATAATATTCTTAAGGTTATTTTCATTAATAGCTAAAGCAAAAATGTTATGCTCTATAGTATTATTGTTCTTTTATATTTAGCTACATTGGAAAGTAGGATGAAACACAAACTAAACTTTGTGCTGACAGATTCTAGTTTTTTTTTGGCTGTCTGCCCTGTCAGAGTGCTCTTTTGGCTGTCTGCACTGTCAGAGTGCTCTTTTGGCTGTCTGCACTGTCAGAGTGCTCTTTTGGTTGTCTGCACTGTCAGAGTGCTCTTTTGGCTGTCTGCCCTGTCAGAGTGCTCTTTTGGCTGTCTGCACTGTCAGAGTGCTCTTTTGGCTGTCTGCACTGTCAGAGTGCTCTTTTGGTTGTTTGCACTGTCAGAGTGCTCTTTTGGCTGTCTGCGCTGTCAGAGAGCTCTTTTGGCTGTCTGCGCTGTCAGAGTGCTCTTTTGGCTGTCTGCACTGTCAGAGTGCTCTTTTGGCTGTCTGCACTGTCAGAGTGCTCTTTTGGTTGTCTGCACTGTCAGAGTGCTCTTTTGGCTGTCTGCGCTGTCAGAGAGCTCTTTTGGCTGTCTGCGCTGTCAGAGTGCTCTTTTGGCTGTCTGCACTGTCAGAGTGCTCTTTTGGCTGTCTGCACTGTCAGAGTGCTCTTTTGGTTGTTTGCACTGTCAGAGTGCTCTTTTGGCTGTCTGCACTGTCAGAGTGCTCTTTTGGCTGTCTGCGCTGTCAGAGAGCTCTTTTGGCTGTCTGCGCTGTCAGAGTGCTCTTTTGGCTGTCTGCGCTGTCAGAGTGCTCTTTTGGCTGTCTGCCCTGTCAGAGTGCTCTTTTGGCTGTCTGCACTGTCAGAGTGCTCTTTTGGCTGTCTGCGCTGTCAGAGAGCTCTTTTGGCTGTCTGCGCTGTCAGAGTGCTCTTTTGGCTGTCTGCACTGTCAGAGTGCTCTTTTGGCTGTCTGCGCTGTCAGAGTGCTCTTTTGGCTGTCTGCGCTGTAAGAGTGCTCTTTTGGCTGTCTGCCCTGTCAGAGTGCTCTTTTGGCTGTCTGCCCTGTCAGAGTGCTCTTTTGGCTGTCTGCGCTGTCAGAGTGCTCTTTTGGCTGTTTGCACTGTCAGAGTGCTCTTTTGGCTGTCTGCCCTGTCAGAGTGCTCTTTTGGCTGTCTGCGCTGTCAGAGTGCTCTTTTGGCTGTCTGCGCTGTCAGAGTGCTCTTTTGGCTGTCTGCACTGTCTGAGTGCTCTTTTGGCTGTCTGCCCTGTCAGAGTGCTCTTTTGGCTGTCTGCGCTGTCAGAGTGCTCTTTTGGCTGTCTGCCCTGTCAGAGTGCTCTTTTGGCTGTCTGCCCTGTCAGAGTGCTCTTTTGGCTGTCTGCGCTGTAAGAGTGCTCTTTTGGCTGTCTGCGCTGTCAGAGTGCTCTTTTGGCTGTCTGCGCTGTCAGAGTGCTCTTTTGGCTGTCTGCGCTGTCAGAGTGCTCTTTTGGCTGTCTGCACTGTCAGAGTGCTCTTTTGGCTGTCTGCACTGTCAGAGTGCTCTTTTGGCTGTCTGCCCTGTCAGAGTGCTCTTTTGGCTGTCTGCGCTGTCAGAGTGCTCTTTTGGCTGTTTGCACTGTCAGAGTGCTCTTTTGGCTGTCTGCCCTGTCAGAGTGCTCTTTTGGCTGTCTGCGCTGTCAGAGTGCTCTTTTGGCTGTCTGCGCTGTCAGAGTGCTCTTTTGGCTGTCTGCACTGTCTGAGTGCTCTTTTGGCTGTCTGCCCTGTCAGAGTGCTCTTTTGGCTGTCTGCGCTGTCAGAGTGCTCTTTTGGCTCTCTGCGCTGTCGGAGTGCTCTTTTGGCTCTCTGCGCTGTTAGAGTGCTCTTTTGGCTGTCTGCACTGTCAGAGTGCTCTTTTGGCTGTCTGCACTGTCAGAGTGCTCTTTTGGCTGTCTGCACTGTCAGAGTGCTCTTTTGGCTCTCTGCGCTGTCAGAGTGCTCTTTTGGCTGTCTGCGCTGTCAGAGTGTTCTTTTGGCTCTCTGCACTGTCAGAGTGCTCTTTTGGCTGTCTGCACTGTCAGAGTGCTCTTTTGGCTGTCTGCGCTGTCAGAGTGCTCTTTTGGCTCTCTGCGCTGTCAGAGTGCTCTTTTGGCTGTCTGCACTGTCAGAGTGCTCTTTTGGCTGTCTGCGCTGTCAGAGTGCTCTTTTGGCTGTCTGCACTGTCAGAGTGCTCTTTTGGCTGTCTGCACTGTCAGAGTGCTCTTTTGGCTCTCTGCGCTGTCAGAGTGCTCTTTTGGCTGTCTGCGCTGTCAGAGTGCTCTTTTGGCTCTCTGCACTGTCAGAGTGCTCTTTTGGCTGTCTGCACTGTCAGAGTGCTCTTTTGGCTGTCTGCGCTGTCAGAGTGCTCTTTTGGCTCTCTGCGCTGTCAGAGTGCTCTTTTGGCTGTCTGCACTGTCAGAGTGCTCTTTTGGCTGTCTGCACTGTCAGAGTGCTCTTTTGGCTGTCTGCGCTGTCAGAGTGCTCTTTTGGCTGTCTGCACTGTCAGAGTGCTCTTTTGGCTGTCTGCACTGTCAGAGTGCTCTTTTGGCTCTCTGCGCTGTCAGAGTGCTCTTTTGGCTGTCTGCACTGTCAGAGTGCTCTTTTGGCTGTCTGCCCTGTCAGAGTGCTCTTTTGGCTGTCTGCGCTGTAAGAGTGCTCTTTTGGCTGTCTGCGCTGTCAGAGTGCTCTTTTGGCTGTCTGCGCTGTCAGAGTGCTCTTTTGGCTGTCTGCGCTGTCAGAGTGCTCTTTTGGCTGTCTGCACTGTCAGAGTGCTCTTTTGGCTGTCTGCACTGTCAGAGTGCTCTTTTGGCTGTCTGCCCTGTCAGAGTGCTCTTTTGGCTGTCTGCGCTGTCAGAGTGCTCTTTTGGCTGTTTGCACTGTCAGAGTGCTCTTTTGGCTGTCTGCCCTGTCAGAGTGCTCTTTTGGCTGTCTGCGCTGTCAGAGTGCTCTTTTGGCTGTCTGCGCTGTCAGAGTGCTCTTTTGGCTGTCTGCACTGTCTGAGTGCTCTTTTGGCTGTCTGCCCTGTCAGAGTGCTCTTTTGGCTGTCTGCGCTGTCAGAGTGCTCTTTTGGCTCTCTGCGCTGTCGGAGTGCTCTTTTGGCTCTCTGCGCTGTTAGAGTGCTCTTTTGGCTGTCTGCACTGTCAGAGTGCTCTTTTGGCTGTCTGCACTGTCAGAGTGCTCTTTTGGCTGTCTGCACTGTCAGAGTGCTCTTTTGGCTCTCTGCGCTGTCAGAGTGCTCTTTTGGCTGTCTGCGCTGTCAGAGTGTTCTTTTGGCTCTCTGCACTGTCAGAGTGCTCTTTTGGCTGTCTGCACTGTCAGAGTGCTCTTTTGGCTGTCTGCGCTGTCAGAGTGCTCTTTTGGCTCTCTGCGCTGTCAGAGTGCTCTTTTGGCTGTCTGCACTGTCAGAGTGCTCTTTTGGCTGTCTGCGCTGTCAGAGTGCTCTTTTGGCTGTCTGCACTGTCAGAGTGCTCTTTTGGCTGTCTGCACTGTCAGAGTGCTCTTTTGGCTCTCTGCGCTGTCAGAGTGCTCTTTTGGCTGTCTGCGCTGTCAGAGTGCTCTTTTGGCTCTCTGCACTGTCAGAGTGCTCTTTTGGCTGTCTGCACTGTCAGAGTGCTCTTTTGGCTGTCTGCGCTGTCAGAGTGCTCTTTTGGCTCTCTGCGCTGTCAGAGTGCTCTTTTGGCTGTCTGCACTGTCAGAGTGCTCTTTTGGCTGTCTGCACTGTCAGAGTGCTCTTTTGGCTGTCTGCGCTGTCAGAGTGCTCTTTTGGCTGTCTGCACTGTCAGAGTGCTCTTTTGGCTGTCTGCACTGTCAGAGTGCTCTTTTGGCTCTCTGCGCTGTCAGAGTGCTCTTTTGGCTGTCTGCGCTGTCAGAGTGCTCTTTTGGCTCTCTGCACTGTCAGAGTGCTCTTTTGGCTGTCTGCACTGTCAGAGTGCTCTTTTGGCTGTCTGCACTGTCAGAGTGCTCTTTTGGCTCTCTGCGCTGTCAGAGTGCTCTTTTGGCTGTCTGCGCTGTCAGAGTGTTCTTTTGGCTCTCTGCACTGTCAGAGTGCTCTTTTGGCTGTCTGCACTGTCAGAGTGCTCTTTTGGCTGTCTGCGCTGTCAGAGTGCTCTTTTGGCTCTCTGCGCTGTCAGAGTGCTCTTTTGGCTGTCTGCACTGTCAGAGTGCTCTTTTGGCTGTCTGCGCTGTCAGAGTGCTCTTTTGGCTGTCTGCACTGTCAGAGTGCTCTTTTGGCTGTCTGCACTGTCAGAGTGCTCTTTTGGCTCTCTGCGCTGTCAGAGTGCTCTTTTGGCTGTCTGCGCTGTCAGAGTGCTCTTTTGGCTCTCTGCACTGTCAGAGTGCTCTTTTGGCTGTCTGCACTGTCAGAGTGCTCTTTTGGCTGTCTGCGCTGTCAGAGTGCTCTTTTGGCTCTCTGCGCTGTCAGAGTGCTCTTTTGGCTGTCTGCACTGTCAGAGTGCTCTTTTGGCTGTCTGCACTGTCAGAGTGCTCTTTTGGCTGTCTGCGCTGTCAGAGTGCTCTTTTGGCTGTCTGCACTGTCAGAGTGCTCTTTTGGCTGTCTGCACTGTCAGAGTGCTCTTTTGGCTCTCTGCGCTGTCAGAGTGCTCTTTTGGCTGTCTGCGCTGTCAGAGTGCTCTTTTGGCTCTCTGCACTGTCAGAGTGCTCTTTTGGCTGTCTGCACTGTCAGAGTGCTCTTTTGGCTGTCTGCGCTGTCAGAGTGCTCTTTTGGCTCTCTGCGCTGTCAGAGTGCTCTTTTGGCTGTCTGCACTGTCAGAGTGCTCTTTTGGCTGTCTGCACTGTCAGAGTGCTCTTTTGGCTGTCTGCGCTGTCAGAGTGCTCTTTTGGCTGTCTGCACTGTCAGAGTGCTCTTTTGGCTGTCTGCACTGTCAGAGTGCTCTTTTGGCTGTCTGCGCTGTCAGAGTGCTCTTTTGGCTGTCTGCACTGTCAGAGTGCTCTTTTGGCTGTCTGCACTGTCAGAGTGCTCTTTTGGCTGTCTGCACTGTCAGAGTGCTCTTTTGGTTGTTTGCACTGTCAGAGTACTCTTTTGGTTGTTTGCACTGTCAGAGTGCTCTTTTGGTTGTTTGCACTGTCAGAGTGCTCTTTTGGTTGTTTGCACTGTCAGAGTGCTCTTTTGGTTGTTTGCACTGTCAGAGTGCTCTTTTGGCTGTCTGCACTGTCAGAGTGCTCTTTTGGTTGTTTGCACTGTCAGAGTGCTCTTTTGGTTGTTTGCACTGTCAGAGTGCTCTTTTGGTTGTTTGCACTGTCAGAGTGCTCTTTTGGTTGTTTGCACTGTCAGAGTGCTCTTTTGGCTGTCTGCACTGTCAGAGTGCTCTTTTGGTTGTTTGCACTGTCAGAGTGCTCTTTTGGCTGTCTGCACTGTCAGAGTGCTCTTTTGGCTGTCTGCACTGTCAGAGTGCTCTTTTGGCTGTCTGCACTGTCAGAGTGCTCTTTTGGTTGTTTGCTGTTTGATACACGAACCGCCAGATGCAACTAGGAAATCTTCCAACCCGTCCCAAATATCTTGTTGTCGGGTGATTTCACCTGGAGTTTACCTGGAGAGAGTTCCGGGGGTCAACACCTCCGCGGCCCGGTCTGTGACCAGGCCTCGTGGTGGATCAGGGACTGATCAACCAGGCTGTTACTGCTGGCTGCACGCAATCCAACATACGAGCCACAGCCCGGCTGGTCAGGTGCCGACTTTAGGTGTTTGTCCAGTGCCAGCTTGAAGACTGCCAGGGGTCTATTGGTAATCCCCCTTATGTGTGCTGGGAGGCAGTTGAACAGTCTCGGGCCCCTGACACTTATTGTATGGTCTCTTAACATGCTAGTGACACCCCTGCTTTTCATTGGGGGGATGGTGCATCGTCTGCCAAGTCTTTTGCTTTCGTAGTGAGTGATTTTCGTGTGCAAGTTCGGTACTAGTCCCTCTAGGATTTTCCAGGTGTATATAATCATGTATCTTTCCCGCCTGCTTTCTAGGGAGTACATGGATTACATTTTAATTGTCTTACGACAGTTAAAATGTAGGAATGTGGCAAATAATGTTATAGAAGAGATAATCCCAGGAGGCAGCTCAGAAGAAAATTCACACACTCATGAACTATTAAATTTTTGCAACAAGTTCTTCTTAAGCCAATAAATAGTGGAGCCAACAAGAGTGGAAAATATGCTTCATCTAATTTTAACTAATAATGATGATCTGGTAGGAAATATAACAGTATCAGAGACAATACACTCGGATCACAACATAATGGAAGTACAAACATGTATGCGCAGGGCTCCTGACCAGCGAAATGAGATCAGTTACGTGGGGGGCTTCACCAAAATCAACTTCAGTAAGAGAAACGTCTGGTAGGACCAAATAAACCATGTCTTAAACGCAACAAGTTGGGAAGATATCCTAAACAACACGGATCCTAACATTACACTTGGAGTATACTCCAGGAACATTCCCTTGAGAAAAAAGAAAATATGTTAACTCGGAAGATAGAGAGACTAGTCCCAAAATTGCATACGGAAATCACTCCCTACGACAGCAAAAGACTCGACAGGCGGTGCAACATCCCACCATTGAAAAGCAGGGATGCAATGAGTACGTTAAGAGACAACTGTTCAACTGCCTCCCATCATACATCAGGGGAATTACCAATAGACCCCTGACTGTTTTCAAGAAGGCGCTGGACAGGCACCTAAAAGTTAGTTCCTGACCAGCCAGGCTGTGGCTCATACGTCGCTTTACGTGCGGCCAGCAACAACAGCCTGGTTGATCAGGCTCTGATCAACCGCGAGGTCTGGTCACAGACCGGGCCACGGGGGCGTTGGCCTCCGAAACCCCTTCCAGGTATAATTAACCACTTTGTGTATATACAGTATTACAATGAGGATGGTATCATCTGCAGTATTACAGTGTAACTAATTAGTCGTGCTAATAAGTGTTTTTTTCCTGGTACAGAAGTCACCTGATGGGTTTTATGGGTCGTTTGAGTGGTGACGGTGTGTCACTGCTGCCTCCCAATCTGACTGATCTCCACCTGTGTGTGGTGAGTGACGACCATGCTCACAGCCTCCTGCCGCAGCTACACCACGCTGTTACCACTAAACTACTGTATCTTGAATACTTCGGTAAGTGTTGTTCTGTATCTTTTGCTCAGCGTTGTATGACCCTGGGGGGTTTAGAGCATAGTTTTCATAAAAAATAATAATAATAAAACAATAATATTATTATTAATAATAACAATAATAATAATAATAATAATAATAATAATAATAATAATAACGATAATAATAATAATAATAATAATAATAATAATAATAATAATAATAATAATAATAAAATAATATTATTATTAATAATAACAACAACAATAATAATAATAATAATAATAATAATAATAATAATAACAATAATAATAATAATAATAATAATAATAATAAATGATAATAATAATAATAATAATAAATGATAATAATAATAATAATAATAATAATAATAATAATAATAATAATAATATTAATAATAATAATAATAATATTAAAATACTAATACTACTAATAATAATATAATAATAATATTAAAATACTAATACTAATAATAATAATAATAATAACAATAATAATAATAATAATATTAATAATAATAATAATAATAATAATAATATTAATAATAATAATAATAATAATAATAATAATAATAATAATAATATTAATAATAATAATAATGATATTAAAATACTAATACTACTAATAATAATAATAATAACAATAATAATAATAATAATAATAATAACAATAATAATAATAATAATAATAATAATATTAATAATAATAATAATAATAATAATAATATTAATAATAATAATAATAATAATAATAATAATAATAATAATAATAATAATAATAATAATAATAATAATATTAAAATACTAATACTACTAATAATAATATAATAATAATATTAAAATACTAATACTAATAATAATAATAATAATGAGTGGTGACAGTTTTAGTATTAGTACACTCTCCAGGTCTGCAGTGTGGCCAGCCTTGATGGAGGCCGTTAGTGTACAGCAGTATTCCAGCCTAGAGAGCACAAGCGATTTGAAGAGAATCATAATGGGCTTGGCGTCCCTAGTTTTGAAGGTTCTCATTATCCATCCTATCATTTTCCTAGCAGATGAGGTAGATACATTGTTGTGGTTTTTGAAGGGGAGAGCCTCTAACATTATCACTCCCAGGTCCTTCATATTTCTTTTTCGCTCTATTGTATGGTTAGAATTTGTCGTATACCAAGATACATTTTTAATTTCCTCGAGTTTTCCATATGTGAGTAATTGAAATTTCTCCTCGTTGAAATTCATATTGTTTTGAGTGGCTTAAAATAAGATTTTGTTTGGATTTTTAGATCCGGAGGGTTAGCCACCCTGAATAACATAGATAGTCAGTGCGTCATCGTGGGACTGTCTGTCTTATTTCTGTTGTGGTCCTTCAATCTTGTTCCCCAGGATGCGACCCACACCAGTCGACTAACACCCAGGTACCTAAGATAAGATCTCGTTCGGATTTTTAACCCCGGAGGGTTAGCCACCCAGGATAACCCAAGAAAGTCAGTGCGTCATCGAGGACTGTCTAACTTATTTCCATTGGGGTCCTTAATCTTGTCCCCCATGATGCGACCCACACCAGTCGACTAACACCCAGGTACCTATTTGCTGCTAGGTGAACAGGACAACAGGTGTAAGGAAACGTGTCGAAATGTTTCCACCCGCCGGGAATCGAACCCGGGCCCTCCGTGTGTGAAGCGGGAGCTTTAGCCACCAGGCCACCGGGCCACCCGACTGGAGTAAGGAAACAATCCCAATGTTTCCACCCTTGCCGGGAATCGAATCACGGACATTCAGCGTGTGAAGTGAGAGCTTTGCCTACTAGGCCACGGGCCTTACTATGTCTTACTGTGATGGTGGTATTAATTTTCAGTGCAAGAAGTGTCCCTCAAACTACTTATGACGGAACTAATGGATGGGGGGACTTGTCGAGTGTATTACAGTGTGTCTGCTACTGACAGTACTAATTAGTGGTGATATTACTAGCGGATTGTGTTTTGTGAAATGTGTGTGATGGTGGTACAGGCAGTGATAGTGGTAATGCTAATTTTCGTGATAGTGGTGCACTGTTGTCTGTGTATTACTGTGAATGATGGTGTTACTGGTTATGCTGATGGTTTGTATCCATCTCTTATTGCATGATTATGCAACTGATTACGGTGGACTGTGTCAAGTATCTTTCTGTGTGATGACATTACAAGTGGTGATAATGGTGGAGCTGTTTCTCTGCGAAGGAAAAGAATAACAGAGCGGCTAAAAGAGCCCAATATATCTGTAATACGTAGGGAGGCACTGGTCACAGAAATAACAAATATTGAAGTAACGCTAAAGGAATCTGACAGGAGTCAGGAAACGCTGGAAGAACTAAAAGCCATAAATGAAATTGAAAGAAACCCTAATTATTTCGTTTCTTATGCCAAATCTAAGTCGAGAACAACATCCAGTATTGGGCTCCTACTTAGACGAGATGGATCCTACACAGATGACAACAAGGAAATGAGTGAGCTACTCAAGTCCCAATATGACTCGGTTTTTAGCAAGCCGCTAACCAGACTGAGAGTTGAAGACCTAAATGAATTTATGAGCGAGACTATCTGATATTATCCTGACGCCAAATGACTTCGAAAAGGCGATAAATGACATGCCCATGCACTCTGCCCCAGGCCCAAGCTCATGGAACTCCGTGTTCATCAAGATCTGCAAGAAGCCCCTATCATGAGCTTTTAACATTCTATGGAAAGGGAGCATGGACACGGGGGTCGTCACACAACTGCTAAAAACAACAGATATAGCCCCATTCCACAAAGGGGGCAGTAAAGCAATAGCAAAGGTCTACAGACCGATAGCGCTAACATTCCATATCATAAAAATCTTTGAAAGGGTTCTAAGAAACAAGATCGCCACACATCTAGATACCCATCAGTTACGCAACCCAGGGCAACATGGGTTTAGAGCAGGTCGCTCCTGCCTGTCCCAACTACTGGACCACTATGATAAGGTCGTGGACGCTCTAGAAGACAAAACGCAGAGTTTGCCTTGAGTCGATGTAATCAGTCCATCAATCTTGAAAACAATACAGCATATGTGCGAAGAAGTAGCTTATATACCGTAGGCAGGAGAGGTGCAGCAGTCGTAGGTGGTATCACATTTGTCCAACGTGGAAGTAGGTCGTGCCCAAGGGTTAGGCAAGTGAAGAATTCCATGTATTAGGATCCCAAGATGTTGCTGTGTCAGACAGGAGTGTAGATGAATGGTTCCGAGAACCGACAAGTTGATAAATTAAACGCATGTGCAACACTTGGGTATCTTTAATGAGGAAACATTTTGCCACCGTGTGGCGAAACGTTTGTGACGTGGTGACCTGCACTTAGCTCTGTGAAGACTTGTTTGTGTGCTCTCTGTGAATCTGAACCAGGATGCCCTCTCTTGAGCAACTCTACCAGCAGCTAAAAGAGGAGCTTAGGGTTGCTAAGCTGGAGATACAGCGATTAATGGAGGAGAACAAGAGGATTCGTAGTAATCCTGTTGTGAGTCCTTAGGTTAAGAGGGGAACCTGGTCAGTGGCTGCACAACATGGAACCAAGCTGAGGATCAAGAAGACTGTTGGAGAGCAGAAACAACGAAGAACCAGAAGACTACTGTGGAAACCTCCAACTCATTTTCGGTGCTACTTGATGAATGTGGGTTGTCTACTGCAAACGTCACAATGAACACCAAGGAAGCATTGGCAGACGTGAGTGGGACATCCCTTGAATCCCCAACGAAGACCATCGAGAACGTCATGTCAAATTCCACAAGTGAAGGTAAGAACATTGTTTTAGTTGGAGACAGTCAGGTTAAGTTTATGGATAGGGCCTTTTGTCTTAGGGAGAGGCAGAAGAGGCAGAGGGTATGTTTTCCTGGGGCTGGGATGGGGGATATTGTTAGCCATCTGGACAATATCATGAAAGGTAATGGGACCAATCCTATTATCTGTCTCAGTGCGGGAGGCAACGATGTTGGCAGATATAGGGGTGAGGACCTGATTAGCAGGTATAGGTCAGCAATAGAGATAATTAGGAAGAAGGGTGGGAGCCCTGCCATATGTGGTATTTTGGCAAGGAGAGGGGTTGGAAACGAATAGTTGTCCAGGGCAATTGGTGTTAATTGCTGGCTGGACAAATACTGTAAGGAAAATGCGGTAACATTCATTGACAGAGGTATTGGGAAGAGGGGTGGGGTGGCACTTTATGACCTTGATCGTTTAAATTGTTGCATAAAAACGGGTATAAAGTCTGAAGCACATACTGAGTCTGTTTGGGTAGAATTTACAGAGGGGCATTAAAAATTGATTTTAGGTGTGATATACCGTCCACCAAACTTAGAGACAGAGGAAGACTACTCTGGGAGGAAATTGTTAAGGTCACAAGGCACGATAACGTTGTAATTCTAGGAGACTTTAACTTTAGTAATATTGACTGGAGTTTTCTGACTGGGAATTTAGAATCTAACGACTTTTAGAACTAGTTCAGGACTGTTTTTTGAAGCAGTTTGTGACAGAACCTACAAGGGGAAATAATCTGCTTGACTTAGTTCTGGCAAACAAGGAATCCCTTGTTAATAATTTACAAATTTCGGAGGAACTTGGTGCTAGCGACCACAAATTAATTACATTTATCATTGAATGGAAGTATGATAGTAGGGATAACTCAGTAACAGTCCCAGATTTTCGCTTAGCTGATTACGATGGGCTTAGAGAATACTTATCGTCTGTTGACTGGGGTAACGAAGAGAGCTATCAATATGACAGTTTTCTGAACATTATACATGCTGCTCAAAGAACATTTATCCTGTATAAAGAAATTAGATCAAACAAAAATTATCCAAAATGGATGAATAATAGGCTAAAATATCTTTTAGGGCATAAGAAAGGAATTTATAGGCGTATCAAAAGAGGTGAGGGTCATCTTATGAATCAGTATATTGATATTAAGAGGGATGTTAAAAAGGGGATAAGGAAAGCTAAATGGGCTACGAAATTAAAGTTGCTAGGGATTCGAAAACTAACCCAAAAAGTTTTTCCAGGTTTATAGAACAAAAGTTAGAGATAAGATAGGTCCCCTTAAAAATAACTATGGGCACCTTACTGACAAAGAGAATGAAATGTGCTCGATTTTAAATAATTATTTTTTCTCGGTTTTTACACAGGAAGACACTGACAATATTCCAGTAATTAATTTTTATAGTGGGCCAGAAGAAGATAAATTATGTAACATCACAGTCACTAGTGAAATGGTTGTGAAGCAGATAGACAGACTGAAGCAAAATAAGTCGCCGGGTCCTGATGAGGTTTTTTCAAGGGTTCTTAAGGAATGCAAAATGGAACTCTGTGAACCATTAACTAATAATTTTAATTTATCTTTTCAAACAGGTGTAGTGTCTGATATGCGGAAGAAGGCTAATGTAATTCCTATTTTTAAATCAGGGGATAAGTCATTACCATCAAATTACCGCCCAGTAAGCTTGACCTCAATTGTAGGCAAATTACTAGAGTCAATTATAGCTGAGACTATAAGACGCCATCTCGATAAGCATAGCTTGATTAATGATACTCAGCATGGATTCACGAGAGGCCGTTCTTGTCTAACCAATTTATTAATTTTTTTCAGTGAAGCTTTTGAGGCCGTTGATAACGATAAAGAATTTGATATTATTTACTTAGATTTTAGTAAGGCTTTTGATAGAGTTCTGCACCAAAGACTGTTAAAGAAAGTGGCAGCTCATGGCACTGAGGGAAAAGTGCTGTCATGGATCGAGTCATGGCTCACAGACAGGAAACAGAGGGTGTCTATAAATGGGGTTAAATCCGAGTGGGGATCAGTAACAAGTGGCGTTCCACAGGGATCAGTCGTGGGCCCGTTGTTGTTTATAATATATATCAATGATCTTGATGAGGGAATTACTAGTGATATGAGCAAATTCGCCGATGATACAAAGGTAGGCAGGATAATTGATTCTAACGTAGATGTTAGGGAACTTCAGAAGGATTTAGACAAACTCTATTCTTGGTCAGAAAAGTTGCAGATGCAGTTCAATGTAGATAAATGCAAGGTTCTGAAGCTGAGGAGTGTCCACAACCCAAGGACCTATAAGAACATAAGAACATAAGAAAGGAGGAACACTGTGTTGTTAGGTAAGACACATATGCAACAGTTAGGTATCTTTATTTCGAAACGTTTCGCCTACACAGTAGGCTTCTTCAGTCGAGTACAGAAAAGTTGATAGAAGCAGAAGATACTTGAGGAGGAACACTGCAGGAGGCCTGTTGGCCCATACTAGGCAGGTCCTTTACAATTCATCCCACTAACAAAACATTTGCCCAACCCAATTTTCAATGCTACCCAAGAAATAAGCTCTGGAGTTTACCTGGAGTTTACCTGGAGAGAGTTCCGGGGGTCAACGCCCCCGCGGCCCGGTCTGTGACCAGGCCTCCTCTGATGTGAAAGTCCCACTCAAATCCAACCCCTCCCACTCATGTACTTATCCAACCTAAATTTAAAACTACCCAAAGTCCCAGCCTCAATAACCCAACTAGGTAGACTGTTCCACTCATCAACTACCCTATTTCCAAACCAATACTTTCCTATGTCCTTTCTAAATCTATACTTATCTAATTTAAATCCATTACTGCGGGTTCTCTCTTGGAGAGACATCCTCAAGACCTTATTAATATCCCCTTTATTAATACCTATCTTCCACTTATACACTTCGATCAGGTCTCCCCTCATTCTTCGTCTAACAAGTGAATGTAACTTAAGAGTCTTCAATCTTTCTTCATAAGGAAGATTTCTAATGCTATGTATTAATTTAGTCATCCTACGCTGAATGTTTTCTAACGAATTTATGTCCATTCTGTAATATGGAGACCAGAACTGAGCTGCATAATCTAGGTGAGGCCTTACTAATGATGTATAAAGCTGCAGTATGACCTCTGGACTTCTGTTGCTTACACTTCTTGATATAAATCCCAGTAATCTATTTGCCTTATTACGTACGCTTAGGCATTGCTGTCTTGGTTTAAGGTTGCTGCTCACCATAACCCCCAAGTCCTTTTCACAATCTGTATGGCTAAGTTCTACATCATTTAACTTATAAGTACTAGGGTTATGGGCACTCCCAAGCTTCAGAACCTTGCATTTATCTACATTGAACTGCATCTGCCATTTTTCTGACCAAGAATAGAGTTTGTTTAAATCCTCCTGAAGTTCCCTAACATCTACGTTTGAATCAATTATCCTACCTATCTTTGTGTCATCGGCGAATTTGCTCTTATCACTAGTAATTCCCTCATCAAGATCATTGATATATATTATAAACAACAACGGGCCCAAGACTGATCCCTGTGGAACGCCACTTGTTACAGATCCCCACTCGGATTTAACCCCATTTATGGACACTCTCTGCTTCCTGTCAGTGAGCCATGACTCGATCCACGAGAGCACTTTTCCCCCAATGCCATGAGCTGCCACTTTCTTTAACAGTCTATGGTGCGGAACTCTATCAAAAGCCTTACTAAAATCTAAGTAAATAATATCAAATTCTTTATCGTGGTCAACAGCCTCAAAAGCTTTACTGAAGAAAGGTAATAAATTAGTTAGACAAGACCGGCCTATTGTGAATCCATGCTGAGTATAATTAATCAAGCTATGCTTATCGAGATGGCTTCTTATAATCTCAGCTATAATTGACTCCAGTAATTTGTCTACAATTGAGGTCAGGCTTATTAGGCGGTAATTTGACGGTAACGACTTGTCCCCTGTTTTAAAAATAGGAATTACATTAGCCATCTTCCACATATCAGACACTACACCTGTTTGAAGAGATAAATTAAAAATATTAGTTAATGGTTCACAGAGTTCCATTTTGCATTCCATAAGAACCCTTGAAAAAAACCTCATCAGGACCCGGCGACTTATTTTGCTTCAGTGTGTCTATCTGCTTCACAACCATTTCACTAGTGACTGTGATGTTACATAATTTATCTTCTTCTAGCCCACTATAAAAATTAATTACTGGAATATTGTTAGTGTCTTCCTGTGTAAAAACTGAGAGAAAATAATTATTTAAAATCGAGCACATTTCATTCTCTTTGTCAGTAAGGTGCCCATAGTTATTTTTAAGGTGACCTATCTTATCTCTAACTTTTGTTCTATAGACCTGGAAAAAACTTTTTGGGTTAGTTTTAGAATCCCTAGCAACTTTAATTTCATAGTCCCTTTTAGCTTTTCTTATCCCCTTTTTAATGTCCCTCTTAATGTCAATATACTGATTCATAAGATGACCCTCACCTCTTTTGATACGCCTATAAATTCCTTTCTTATGCCCTAGCAGATATTTAAGGCTATTATTCATCCATTTTGGGTCATTTCTATTTGATCTAATTTCTTTATATGGGATAAACGTTCTTTGAACAGCATGTATAGTGTTCAGAAAACTGTCATATTGACAGCTCTCTTCGTTACCCCAGTCAACAGATGATAAGTGTTCTCTAAGCCCATCGTAATCTGCTAAGCGAAAATCTGGGACTGTTACTGAGTTATTGCTACTATCGTACTTCCATTCAATGCTAAATGTAATTGATTTGTGGTCGCTAGCACCCAGTTCCTCTGAAATTTCTAAATTATTAACAAGGGATTCATTGTTTGCCATAACTAAGTCAAGCAGGTTATTTCCCCTTGTAGGTTCTGTCACAAACTGCTTCAAAAAACAATCCTGAACTACTTCTAAGAAGTCGTATGATTCTAAATTCCCAGTCAAGAAATTCCAATCAATATGACTAAAGTTAAAGTCTCTTAGAATTACTACATTATCGTCCCTTGTGGCCTTAACAATTTCCTCCCATAGTAGTTTCCCTTGGTCCCTATCTAAGTTTGGGGGACGGTATATCACTCCTAAAATCAGTTTTTCATGCCCCTCTGAAAATTCTATCCAAACAGACTCTGTATGTGTTACTTCAGACTTAATACACGTTTTTATGCAGCAGTTCAAGCGATCTCGGACATACAATGCCACCCCACCCCCCTTCCCGATACTTCTATCTATTTGGAACAATTTAAAACCCTGAATATGACATTCTGCAGGCATGTCCCGACTTTTTGAATTAAACCACGTCTCAGTTAAGGCAAATACATCAATGTTACCTGCACTAGCAACTAATCTCAACTCATCCATCTTATTCCTAGCACTACGGGAATTAGCATAATAAACATTGAAAGACTCTCATTTCTCTTTACCCTTCCTGCTCATTTCTGTTTTTCTACTAAACCTATTACTGTCCTTATCACCCAAAGTCACTGGCTTTTCAATATCTACCTCGTTCTGCTTATTACTAGTTCCCCTTAGAGCTTAGGCATACAGATTGTGAATAGGACTTGGGGGTTATGGTGAGCAGCAACCTTAAACTAAAACAGCAATGCCTAAGCGTACGTAATAAGGCAAACAGATTACTGGGATGGAAATAAATGGTATAAAATACCGACACAATGGAAATATAAACACATATGCAGTATAATGTGATCCTTTATTGACAACGTTTCGCCCACACAGTGGTCTTTTTCAAGTCACAAACAGATCTACCTGGGGTGGAAGGTACGCGAGTATTTATAGTCAGGTTGAGAAAGCTGGGTCAGGTTGAGAATGCTGGGTCAGGTTGAGAATGCTGGGTCATTGCACTTAAAGTTTTAGCAGAAGACACGACCATCAGGGTCACCACCGCTGATAAAGGAGGTGGTGCCGTTATCATGAACACTGACGATTACAGGAACAAAATGCTCAATCTACTTAATGACCCAGAAACCTACAAACCTCTCGCAAGTAACCAAGTGGACAACCTTACTAAAACATTTCTTCAAAGGATTCACCGCATTCTGAGGGACTCAGAACAAGGGAAAAAAACTTCTGCACGCTATACCCAGCAACCCCAGACCTGCCAGAATGTACGGCCTGCCAAAAACTCACAAGCCTGGTATCCCATTGAGGCCTATATCTTCGGGAATAGGCAGTGCTACTCACCAACTCTCAGGAATTCTCGCAAAACACCTCTCTAAACTCTTGGGCACTATCAGTCCAGCACATCTCAAACACTATAGTGATCTTCTCAATCGCTTTCGCAACATCAACATTCCCTGTTCACCAAAGTACCTACTACACAAGCCATCGATCTCTTGCGCAGGAATATTGACGATTCACTTGATCTTCCTATTCCAGCCAGCGATTTCATCGATCTTGTTGAACTATGTGTTGGCTTTACGTGTTTCTCTTTCGAAAATCACCTCTTTCAGCAGACTTTTGGACTACCCATGAGTTCACCACTCAGTGCCGTCCTGGCGAGCGTATACATGGAACATCTGGAAGCCGAGCGTTTCTCCATCATCATCATTCCTTTGTCTGTCACCTGGCTCCGTTATGTTTACCTGGAATTTACCTAGAGAGAGTTCCGGGGGTCAATGCAACCACGGCCCGGTCTGTGACCAGGCCTCATGGGGGAACAGGGCCTGATCAACCAGGCTGTTACTGCTGGCTGCACGCAATCCAACCTACGAACCACAGCCTGGCTGGTCAGGTACAAACTTTAGGTTCCTGTCCAGTGCCTGCTTGAAAACAGCCAAGGGTCTATTGGTAATCCCCCTTATGTGTGCTGGGAGGCAGTTGAACAGTCTTGGGCCCCTCACACTTACTGTGTTGTCGCTTAGCGCGCTAGTGACACCCCTGCTTTTCATTGGGCGAATGTTACATAGTCTGCCAAGTCTTCTGCTTTCGTTGTGAGTGATTTTCGTGTGCAAGTTTGGTACTAGTCCATCTAGGATTTTCCAGGCATATATAATCATGTATCTCTCCCGCCTGCGTTCCAGGGAGTACAGGTTCAGGAACTTCAAGCGCTCCCAGTAACTGAGGTGTTTTATCTCAGTTATGCGCGCCGTGAAGGTTCTCTGTACATTTTCTAGGTCAGCAATTTCACCTGCCTTGAAAGGTGGTGTTAGTGTGCCGCAATATTCCAGCAACATTCTCCTCATAACTCCCAGACGCTTCAACGTTCAAGCTCTCCAAGACAAGCTCAACCAGGTCGAGCCCTCAATCCAGTTCACACTTGAAGAAGAAGTCGACAACACTCTTCCTTTCCTTGATGTTCTTCTCTGCAAAGCTGACCATGAACTTCGTTTTAATTAAAGTCTATCGAAAACCCACCAACCAAAACGATCTTCTCCACTTCTACTCTCACCACGACACCAAAACTAAACGTGGTGTAATTATAGGCTTTTTCCTGCAGGCACTCATAATCTGCAGCAATGAGCTCCTTGAGGAAGAATGCTCTCTGATTGAATAAGTATATTCTAAACTTCATTAGCTTCGTCACTTCATTAGAGACTGCAGACGACGAGCATTAAAATCTTCAACACACCCAGAGAAGACACTGCCGAGAAGAGATACCTCATTCCAAGTATCTACCTCCACAACCACGACCATCAAGGATATTACCAGTAATAGACAGGGCAAGCTTCCATCCTCTGCAGTGGTATGCATAATCCCTTGTAATGAATGCAGCAAATTATACGTGGGCGAAACATCAAGAGACTTCCAAACACATATTTCACAACACCAGTACGCAAGCAGGTCTGACGATACAAGGAATGCCTATGTACAACACCGCAATTCACACAACCATTTAATAAACTACAGAAACTCAAGACTTATCGCCACAGAAGACAACACTCAATACCGAAGAATCCTGGAATCATCACTTATTTCTATATCCGACAACTTCAACCAGAATAGTGGCTTCTATAACATTGTTATGTTCTTTAAGTACATAAGAACATAAGAAAGGAGGAACACTGCAGCAGGCCTGTTGGCCCATACTAGGCAGGTCCTTTACAATCCATCCCACTAACAAAACATTTGCCCAACCCAGTTTTCAATGCCACCCAAGAAATAAGCTCTGATAACTCTATCCACTCATATACAAGTTCCACTTAAATCCAACCCCTCTCACTCATATATTTATCGAACCTAAGTTTGAAACTATGCAAGGTTTTAGCCTCAATAACCCAACTAGGTAGACTGTTCCACTCATCAACTACCCTATTTCCAAATCAATACTTTTCTATGTCCTTTCTAAATCTGAACTTGTCTAATTTAAATCCATTACTGCGGGTTCTCTCTTGGAGAGACATCCTCAAGACCTTATTAATATCCCCTTTATTAATACCTATCTTCCACTTATACACTTCGATTATGTCTCCCCTCATTCTTCGTCTAACAAGTGAATGTAATTTAAGACTCTTCAATCTTTCTTCATAAAGAAGATTTCGAAAGCTGTGTATTAATTTAGTCATTCTGCGCTGAATGTTTTCTAACGAATTTATGTCCATTCTGTAATATCAAGACCAGAACTGAGCTGCATAATCTAGATGAGGCCTTACTAATGATGTATAAAGCTGTAATATAACCGCTGAACTTCTGTTGCTTACACTTCTTGATATAAATCCCAGTAATCTGTTTGCCTTATTACGTACGCTAAGGCATTGCTGTCTTGGTTTAAGGTTGCTGCTCACAATAACCCCCAACTCCTTTTCACAATCAGTATGGCTAAGTTCTACATTATATAACTTAAAAGTGCTAGGGTTATGGACATTCCCGAGCTTCAGAACGTTGCATTTATCTACACTGAATTGCATCTGCCACTTTTCTGACCAGGTATTGAGTTTGTCTAAATCCTCCTGAAGTTCCCTGGTATCAACGTTTGAATCAATTATTCTACCTATCTTTGTGTCATCGGCGAATTTGCTCATATCACTAGTAATTCCCTCATCAAGATCATTGATATATATTATAAATAATAACGGACCCAAGACTGATCCCTGTGGAACGCCACTTGTTACAGATCCCCACTCGGATTTAGCCCCATTTAGGCATACTCCCTGGTTCCTATTGGTGAGCCACGACTCTATCCATGACAGCACTTTTTCCCCAATGCCATGAGCTGCCACTTTCTTTAACAGTCTCTGGTGCGGTACTCTATGAAAAGCCTTACTGAAATCTAATTAAACAATATCGAATTCTTTATCCTGATCAACGGCCTCAAAAGCTTTACTGAAGAAGGTTAATAAATTAGTTAGGCAGGAACGGCCCCTCGTGAATCCATGCTGAGTATCATTAATCAAGCTATGCTTATCGAGATGGCTTCTTATACTTTCAGCTACAATTGACTCAAGTAATTTGCCTACAATTGAGGTCAGGCTTATTGGGCGGTAATTTGACGGTAACGACTTGTCCCCTGTTTTAGAAATAGGAATTACATTAGCCATCTTCCACATATCAGACACTACACCTGTTTGAAGAGATAAATTAAAAATATTAGTTAATGGTTCACAGACTTCCATTTTGCATTCCCTAAGAACCCTTGGAAAAAGCTCATCGGGTCCCAGCGACTTATATTGCTTCAGTCTGTCTATCTGCTTCACAACCATTTCACTAGTGACTGTGATGTTACATAATTTATCTTCTTCTGGCCCACTAAAAGAATTTAACATTGTATCAATCGCAGCTGCTAGAAAAATAACAGGATGGATAATGAGAACCTTCAAAACTAGGGATGCCAAGCCCATGATGACACTCTTCAGGTCGTTTGTTCTATCTAGGCTCGAATATTGCTGCACCTTTCAAGGCAGGTGAAATTGCTGACCTAGAAAATGTACAGAGAACACACACACGTCAGAGATCATAGCCATCCTATTGTCTGGTCTTCTGCTAAAACTGTCTTCCCTACTTCCAACTCGAACAGTCGGCGTCTAGTTGAATCCTCTCTAATACACAACTTTCCTTGTATGAATCTTAGCCCTGGCTTCGTCTCTGTAGATGCCTTCCTCTCCCACTACATTGTAAAATGCTCCAAACTTCAGAACACCCGTGACTTAACCTGACTATTCATTTTTTCTTTTTTCTTTTTCTTCTTTTCCCTCTTCCCCTTTCCTCTTTCCTTTTTCTCCTCTGTTTTGTCTTTCTTTCTTCTGTCTCGTGTTTCTGTTCCTTCTTTATTTATTTCACCACTTCCCCTTTCATCCACCTCTGTGCACTTGCTCTCCCTCTGTGGGCACCTAGCTCCCCTGCAGTGCTCCCCTTTCTTTGTATTTAACTGGCTCCTCCTCCTTATTCCCCACTACTACCACTACCACTACCACTACTACTACCACCTCTACTATACTACTGCTACTACTACTACTACTACTACCACCACCACCACCACCTCTTCCTGCCTATATATAGTCGTCCTGCTCCACTTCTGGTTAGTGTGACTTTGTAAATGGTCCAAGCCGGACCGAAACGTCGTCGTAAGCTTCTCTCTTGCATGTGTGCGGGTTATTTGTGTATCGTTCCAGTCACGGTATTGTGCCTTTTTTTTTTTTGTTATTTTTGTACAGAGAACCTTCAAGGCGCGCATAAGGGAGATAAAACACCTCAGTTACTGTCTGGAATGCAGGCGAGAGAAATAGAAGATTATATACATTTGGAAAATCCTAGAGGGATTAGTACCAAACTTGCACACGAAAATCACTCCCTACGAAAGCAAAAGACTTGGCAGACGGTGAAACATTCCCCCAATGAAAAGCAGGGGTGTCACTTGCACGATAAGAGACAACACAATAAGTGTCAGGGGCCCAAGACTGCCTCCCAGGATGCATAAATGGGTTACCAATAGACCCCTGGCTGTCTTCATGAAGGCGCTGGACAGGCACCTTAAGTCAGTACGTACCTGTGCAAGACAGGTATACAATACCAACAAGATGAAAGTTAAGACACTTGTGCAACATCTTGATATCTTTATTGTAGACGTTTCGCCATCCAGTGGCTTTATCAATACAAATTCTTGGACATAATTAGAAAACAGAAGAACTATATACAAAGGATGAGGTAATCAGTCCCTCAGCCTTAGAGGTGGTGTTTACAGTACCGTGGCTGTAGAGATTCTGAAGCACAGTTTTTTTATTATTATTATTATTATTCGCCGGTATTCTTCCGGCCCGGGTCTTTTCCAAGTAGTGGTGACCCGGCCTTGGCTCCCTCTCTCGTGAGTGTCTCTGAAGCACAGGTAAGGAGACTGGCGCTTATATAGGCGTCAGTGAATAGGGACGGGTAGCAGACGAGGGCATAGTCACTGGTAGGCGGGATTCCCCAGTGGAAGTAGGTCCTTCCCAAATTGATGGGCTAGTTGTAGGGTTAGTCTACAATGAAGATAACCAGATGTTGCACAAGTATCTTAACTTTCATCTTGTCGGTATTGTATACCTGTCTTGCACAACTTGTCAGGCACTGCAACATCATGGAATCTTGGTTCAAAGGACATCAACAAGACCTTCTTCACGGCTTCTACAACTAGCCCATCAATTTGGGAAGGACCTACTTCCACTGGGGAATCCCGCCTACCAGTGACTACCCTCGTCTGCTACACGTCCCTATTCACTGACGCCTATATAAGCGCCAGTCTCCTTGCCTGTGCTTCAGAATCTCTACAGCCACGGTACTGTAAACACCACCTCTAAGGCTGAGGGACTGATTACCTCATCTTTTGTATACAGTTCTTCTGTTTTCTAATTCTGTCCAAGATCTGTATTGATAAAGCCACTGGATGGCGAAACGTCTACAATAAAGATAACCAGATATTGCACAAGTGTCTTAACATTCAGTACGTACCTGACTAACCGGGCTGTTATCCATACGCAGATTTGAGTGCGACCAACAGTAACAGCCTGGTTGATCAGGCCTTGATCCACCATGAGGCCTGGTCACAGACCGGGCCGCGGGAGCGTTGATCCCCGATACTCTCTCCAGATATAGGCAGAAGAAAGGAAGACACAGAAGAAAGGAAAGGAGATGAGGTAGGGAGAAGAGGAGAATAAAAGATCAGGTCAAGTCACGAGTGTCCTGAAGTTTACAGCATTTGACAATGTAATGAAAAAGCAAGTCGTCTACATAGACAAAGTCAGGACTAAGAATCATATTAGGAAAGCAGCTGGAACAAGACGGCGTCTGTGAAGGCTAGAAGGAGGACTGGCAGTTTTAGCAGACGACCAGTCATTATGATGACCGTGACCTCTAGCATGACAGAAAAGAGCATTATTGGTGTCAGCAAGTCTATTACTTCTTTTGTGTTCATTAAGTTTGTCAAAAAGAGAGCGGCCAGTTTCTCCCAAGTATTAAAGATGGCAAGAGGAGAAGGAAATAGAGTAGACTCCTGAAGCATCAATAGCAGGAGAGGTACGAACTAGATTACTTCTAAGGGTGTTAGTTCAGCAAAAAGTAAGTTTGATGTTTAAGGAACGGAGAGAATTTTAAAGATTAAAGAGACTAGAAATATAGGGAAAGCATAGAATAGGAGATACCACAAGAGCAGAGAGTTTGGGAGAGAAGAAAGTCCGGTTTGCACATGAGAAACATGAGATGGCAGAGTTCATGAAATCGGAAGTGTAGCCAAGACGAGAGAACGAACTGCAAAGAGTGGAAATTTCCGAGTCAAGGAACCGAGGGTCACTAATGCCGAGGACAAGTAGGAAGAGAGAAATAAAAATACTTTTCTTGATAGAGGGAGAATGGTAAGAAATATAGTGAATGCACATGCCACTGGTAAATGAAAAAGTAAAGACTGTAGCCGAGATTCTCATACAGCTATAAACTTGATGGCAGGAACAAGATTGTTGGAGGCATCAAGAAGTGTTTGGAAGAGACTAAGAGTGGTGACTTTATGGTGTATGTTTAATGTTGCTTATGTTGGTGTGAGCATGATGTGAGACTTGTTACATGGCGTATTGCTAGTGTGTGAGATAAGATAAGATAAGATTTCGTTCGGATTTTTAACCCTGGAGGGTTAGCCACCCAAGAAAGTCAGTGCGTCATCGAGGACTGTCTAACTTATTTCCATTGGGGTCCTTAATCTTGTCCATCAGGATGCGACCCACACCAGTCGACTAACACCCAAGTACCTATTTGCTGCAAGGTGAACAGGACAACAGGTGTAAGGAAACACGTCGAAATGTTTCCACCCCGCCGGGATTCGAACCCGGGCCCTCCGTGTGTGAAGCAGGAGCTCTAGCCACCAGGTCACCGGAGTGATGACAATGGGGACGGTATTGTGTAAGATAAGATTTCGTTCGGATTTTTAACCCCGGAGGGTTAGCCACCCAGGATAACCCAAGAAAGTCAGGGCGTCATCGAGGACTGTCTAACTTATTTCCATTGGGGTCCTTAATCTTGTCCCCCAGGATGCGACCCACACCAGTCGACTAACACCCAGGTACCTATTTGCTGCTAGGTGAACAGGACAATAGGTGTAAGGAAACGTGTCGGAATTTCCACCCGCCGGGAATCGAACCCGGGCCCTCCGTGTGTGAAGCGGGAGCTTTAGCCACCAGACCACCGGTTGTTATTTTGAAGGTGCTCGTGTGGGTGTGATAAGAAATGTGGTGTATTGTGATGCGCGTTGTGCTGGATGGGAATGTTCTAACTGGGTGGGTGCTGACAGTGTGATTTTTTCTGTAGATCTGAGAATACCAGCAGGAGTGTCTCCTGCCGCATTGATGCCACTGCCCAAGTCAAAGAGAGTACAGTTGACGCTGACTGACGTGAGTGACACTTGTACAGATGACGCAGGTGTTGTCATCCAGGCCCTGCAACCACCTGGGGGGTGAGTTCATTAGTTCTTGTGCACCAGCTGCTGAGTGCTGTGAGTGACGCTGCTGTGGTGACAGTAGTGATGATGGTGATGGCAGCAGTGATTGTGGTGATGGCAGTAGTGATGGTGGTGATGGCAGTAGTGATTGTGGTGATAGTGATGGTGGTGATGGCAGCAGTAATTGTGGTGATAGTGATGGCAGCAGTGATTGTGGAGAGAGTAGTGATGGTGGTGATGGCAGCAGTGATTGTGGAGAGAGCAGTGATGGTGGTGATGGATGTAGTGATGGCTGAGCTGAAAGCAGAAGTGGTAGTTGTGACGTCAGTAATTGTTGAGGGTTGGAGAACTAATAGTGGTGGTGATGAGGTAAGTAACGGTAATGGTGAGAGCAGTGATGGTAGCGGTGAAAGCAGTGATAGTGTAGATGTAGAGAAGTTAACTACAAGTGTATCATCATCAACAGGTACTGGGATATCAGCTTTGATTCTTGCACAGCGACAGTGGTGGGCATCCAAGACATGATCCGTGGCATGGCTGACCGCGGCGTCAAGGTGAATTGTGTCACAGTAAACACCGCGATCACGAAGCAGCAGGAAGACGAGCTGGTCACCCTGGCTAAATCAATCCTTCAGTGTCGCCTTACTGTGTATGCATCTCTGTTACTTGTGTTATATCTTCACAATGCCTGCCTTTATTATGCTTAAACTCTCTTCATCCAATGATTTGGAGTTGGCACTTCATAGGCTCATACTCACAACTGCATTGATGCTGGAGAGAAGCTTTAAATTAGAAAACAACTGAGCTATGTTTATCTTCTGTGTCCCTTCATAGGAGGTGCTTTGACCAATGATCAAATCTGATTACCTACCAGTCACCAGGTGCAGTATGACTCCTATGAGTAGAATATTATTTTTAATCAAAGCTAAGACATGAAAATAATACATGGGTTCCTTCCACAAGAGGTAGAGATCAACCTCTGACCTTGATCCACTGTGATCCAATGTCACACCAAAGTGAAGACTGATATCTAGACGTCTGTTGTATACCTCTTCAATGTGACAAGTGTATCTCTGGAGGCTGACTGTCGGTTCTGCAGATGAATTCCGACCGCCGTCTTGAGCTTTTGTCTGCCGAGGTGGCTCGTTGGATGTAAGGTTGTTAACCTGTATTGCTGGTTCTCTAGTATGAAGGGTCTGGTAGGGCATGGGTTCCATGTAGTATCTGCACTAACAGTCACACTAAGGGTCCTCTTGGATGCAAAGGATATACTGTTTCTTTGTTTCTCCTTGGAGCAATCGCTCCCACACACTCCTCTCCATTAAAAAAAACCGCTATCATGATGTACACATCCATAAATTCCTTCCTCCCAGTCCCGTTCCTTCCTCAGCGGCATTCCCACACGACCCAAGCTCGTCAACGGACCTTCCTGCAGACTTTTTCAAGAATCCTGAACTGCCTTCAGGTATGTTAAGTAAAAAGACACAAATGCAACTAATGTGACATTTTATTGAGGCAGCGTTTTGCTCTCCAGGAGCTTTATCAAGCCGATACAATAAAATGTCACATAAGTTGCATTTGTATCCTTTTACTTAACATATTGTCGGTAATTCTACCAATATTAATGCGCTCAGGTAGCACTTTGTCGACAGACTCCGGTACTGAGGTTCCGACCTGCCCTTTCGATACGTCTAATCTTCGCACGACCTTAAACCATGATCCCGGCTTCAACCCCCTCCCCTGTTTTCTTACCGTGTGACGATTTTCGGATCATTTGTACATCTAAGAACGGACCAACTTCGATCCACTAAAGTATTTATTCTGCAAAAGGTGGATAGCAATTGTATTTAACCTACAAAAGCCAGATACAATTAGAGAGAAAAAAGTTTCTTGACTTTCTATGCTGGGTAGCAGAGATATATGACAACTCAGGCGTAGTAAACAGAGGAGTAAAGTTTGTTTTCATGAATTAATTTACCCAGCTTGTGACGACGATGGTGAGTGGTTGACAAAAGTAATCGCCAGTAAATCGGATTTAGAGATAAATGTGCAATCCAGCCTTTTTTTTAACATTACTAGCGATTTCAATTATGATTTTTGTATACCTCCGACCTGTTCACACATTATGTGAAAAAGCAATCAAGATTAACATGTGCCTGACTAGCACGGAGTATAAAAATTAAACACATTGGAAAGTAGATTCAAAAGGTGATGATCTGACTATTAACAGTGTGTGGCAGATAACACCTGCCACGTTCAGATTATGGATCGTGTGAGCGTATTATCTAGAAAAAGAGAGAGAGTGGCCTCTCCTACAGATATTGATTGCCAACTAGTCATATTAGAGGACTCCGGTGTGTATATGGTACAAGGCTACGTAACTCATAAAGCCCAGCTACAAGGTGATATAACATAAATCCCAGAACCCAGTTGGTAAAGCACTGGGTACCTTGTCCTAAGGTTCGTAGGTTCGAGTCTCCTTCAGCCAGAGATGAGTGTTTGTGTATATTTCGCCTGCTCTCGCGAATTCCTTGCATTGTTAAAATCTCTAGTAAGGCTGATGCATGCAGGAGATGAGATGAAAAGCTGTAAGCCTTCTCCCTGAAAGCTGGCTGCCTTGGATCAAACGTGTAGCGCAAGCTACACACCAAGGTATTGTCCAGTGTGGGTAGATTGGTAAAGCACTGCGTACCTTGTCCTAAGGTTCATAGGTTCGAGTCTCCTTCAGCCAGAGATCAGTGTTTATATATATATATATATATATATATATATATATATATATATATATATATATATATATATATATATATGTAATATGTATAAATGTATATATATGAGATAAAGAACTTTGTCCATGGAAGCAAAGAAGGGATTGTATGGGAATATAGTTATACCAATGCTCTTATATGGGTGTGAGGCATGGGTTGTGAATGTTGCAACAAGAAGAAGGCTGGAGGCAGTGGAGATGTCATGTCTGAGGGCAAGGTGTGGTGTGAATATAATGCAGAGAATTCGCAGTTTGGAGATTAGGAGGAGGTGTGGGATTGCCAAAACTGTTATCCTGAGGGCTGAGGAGGAGTTATTGAGAGGGTTTGGACATGTAGAGAGGCTGAAATAAAATAGAGTGACTTCGAGAGTGTATAAATTTGTAGTGAAGGGAAGGCGGGGTAGGGGTCAGCCTAGGAAAGGTTGGAGGGAGGTGGTAAAGGAGGTTTTGTGTGTGAGGGGCTTGATCTTCCAGCAAGCATGCGTGAGCATGTTTGATAGGAGCAAAATGGAGACAAATGATTTTTGGGACTTGACGTGCTGTTGGAGTGTGAACAAAGTAACATTTATGAAGGGGTTTAGGGAAACCGGCAGGCCGGACTTGAGTCCTGGAGATGGGAAGTACAGAAAATTTGACAGGAGATTAATGTGTATATACTCAAAAACCTCACTAACTAAATTTATGAAAATACTGGCCAGAAGTGTAACACAAATCTAGATAGCTTATCTGAGGTTCCTGGAGCTGTCTTGTCCAGTCGTCTGATATTTCAGTTTATGCAGGAATGCACATCCAACAATTTCGGCTCCTATTTGAGAGGTGTCAACACAATTTAACCTCTAGAGCAACGAAAATTCTTCCTATTTTCACTATCGTTTTCTTGGCTCATTCAAAACGCAATGGCGAGTCTCCTCTGCGCAGGTGCAGAGCCTCCCTTTGTTTCATAACATAATTTTTATTAAATACAATATATTTTATTAATTTACATACCAATACACTATTTTCGGAAAATATACTATATATTTTCCACACTGCGGCTGGGCGGAGTTCGTTGCTAAACAACTCAAATTACTCCTTCCTTTAGGAGATGATTCCAGCCGGTTCTGGCTTGAGTGGCTGTTCTCCTAGCAAGTCTTACTACAATTTCCTCTTCCTGCATCACTTGGTCAGTGTTACCTTCCATATCACTCGTGTCACTTTCCCTTAGATTTTCATTTACATTTGATTGAATGTCATTTAATTCCAAGGGAATCAATTTATTAATTGTGTGTAAACTTTCCTGGCCACGACACAACACTTTGACATTCCGGAAAACACCTTGTGCATCTGGGTACAATGTCAATGCTTTGCCCAGAGGCCACAATGTTCGATGTTGTTCAGTATCAATTAACACAATGTCACCTGGTTGAATGGTCTGTCGATTCACTGCCTCTGTCGCACCATAAAAGTGTTCACGTAGTGTAAGAAGATATTCCTTATGCTACACATTAGACCAATGATCAATTACTTTATTTAACATTTTCAATTTATTACACAACACTGCCGCATCATTGTAATCTTCATCACTTTCTTCTGGATTATCTCTATAGACAGGGGCAGCTTCCAATATTAGGTGAGAAGGTGTTAATACATCTGCATCAGGTGTATCACTCATGTACGAGAGAGGCCTATTATTTATACGATTCTCCACCTCCACTAACACTGCATGGAATTCTTCCTAATTAATTCTCTTCCGTTGTAGTACTTTACGGAGACACCTCTTCACTGTGCTTATCAGTCTATCGTACAGCCCCCCCTGCCAAGGGGCTCTAGGAGTAATAAATTTCCAGGTGCACCCTAGCTGGGTTAACAGAGACTGAACATCGTTACTATTATTTAATTCTATCAAGTGTTGAGCACAAGCTACAAAATTTGTGGCATTATCCGAAATCATCAATCTCGGACAGGATCTCCTAGCTGCAAATTTTCGAAACAGCTGTATAAACTGTTCTGCAGACAAGTCCTGTGCCACTTCTAAATGAACTGCCCTAGTAGCAGTACAGGTGAACAAACAAACATACACTTTCAGTGGAACACCATCTGAAGTACCTGTTAAAATTATTGGACCACTGTAGTCTACACCTGTTACATCAAATGGTTTCACTAATTGTACACGCTCCTTTGGCAATGGTGGAGGACCTGGGTACATATACGATCTGGCATCCACACAGTGACATATTACACAAGATTTAATCACTCTTTTTACACTTTGCTGTCCTTGTGGAATCTAGAAAGTTTCCCTAATATATTTTAAGGTATCTTGTACCCCACCATGCATTACATTTTTATGGGCATTTAGAACAATTTAATTTGTTAGATTATGAGTTTTGGGTAGTAAGATAGGGTGTTTAGCATAGTCACCCAATTCAGCATTTTGTAACCTACCTCTGCACCTAATTACATTGTTTTCTAAATACAGCCCCAATTTCTCTATTATGGAACCTTTCACA
The DNA here is from genome assembly GCF_038502225.1 of Cherax quadricarinatus. Lineage (NCBI taxonomy): Eukaryota > Metazoa > Arthropoda > Malacostraca > Decapoda > Parastacidae > Cherax > Cherax quadricarinatus. The sequence continues at coordinate 14,122,570 of NC_091379.1, forward strand.
ATTTTACTTTCCATCATCAATTTAATCTCATTTCCATAGATTTCTTCCTGTACCTTCTTTATCCAATATTCAAGAGGATGTAAAAACTTATATGAGATATTCATCTTGTTTAGAAATTTAAACACCAACTTAATTACATTGATTAGTTTGGGCAAAGAAGAATACCTATTTATATCAATGGCTAATGAAGGACAAGCTATTGGAGCGGTGGTCACAGTAATTTCAGTATGAGCAATATACACCTTTTGTACAGGCCAGTTAGCTTTATTTGCCAACCAGCTCGGTCCTTTAAACCATGATGCAGCATTTACAAATTTTGCATAAGGTAAACCTCAAGACAAGAAATCAGCTGGATTCTCCTCACCAGGTATATGATTAAATGTTAACATGTGCTACCCAAACTATTATACTTCTCTTGCATCTGATTAATTTCAGTGACTCTGTTTTGTACGTACACAATTTTACTGTTTTCATTACGAATCCATTGTAAGGATACCTCATTATCAGACCAAATTACAGTGTCGCTAATATTTATCTCCTGCAACTTATTTCTTATATAATTAGCTAATTTTACACCTACATAAATGGCTGTTAATTCCAACTGAGGTAAGGTACGTGATTTAATTGGAGACACTTTAGCCTTAGACATAACAAGAGAAATAACACTATTACATTGAAGGTAAGCAACTGCTCCATATGCTAATTTTGAAGCATCACAAAAAATGTGGAGTATATTTTTCCCATTTGGATTGGCCACCTGGCGTGGGAACTCCAACATTGGAATTTTCTCATAATCACCAATTAATTCATCCCACCTGTTAATGAATTCCTCATGTAGAGTTTCATCCCAAGCACATTTAAGTTTCCATGCTTCCTGTATTAATAATTTCCCTCTTATAGTAAGGGGTGACACTAAACCTAGTGGATCAAAACATTTGGAAACTTCAGCAAGCAAAACTCTCTTAGTTAATTTATTGGGTATACTGTAATTATTAGGTTTTAACATTAACAAATCTCTCTCAGTATCCCAAGTTAATCCCAATACACTACTACATTTTGGCACTTCATCTCCAGGGAAATCTTTACTTATTTTATTCTTTAATTTGGACGAATTACTATTCCATTCTCTCAGAGGCATATTTGCACTTTGCATTATTTTATTAGCCTCTCCATAAGTCATTAACAGTTCCTCTTCAGTTGACGTCACACCCAGGAAATTGTCCACATAAAATTGTTTGCTCATTACTTTACTCAATGGACTTTCCATACGTTTAAGGTGTGCATTTATCGTCCCTTGAAGCAGGATCGGACTGGATGTAGCACCAAATAATACGCTCCTAAAGCGAAAGGTTTTCAGAGGGCTAAGTGGGTCACTAGGATTCTCAGGCCATAAGAAGCGGGTACAATCCCGGTCAGCCTCTTGTAAATCCACTCTTAGGAAAGCTTTACTTATGTCAGTCGTAAAGGCATAATTCTTTATCCTGAAATTTAATAAGATATCTCCTAATTTTCCGTCAACGACGGACCTCTCATCAGTCATTTAAACTAGGTACATTTTTGTTACTCCTGGTACTACAATTAAACACAATCCTCAAAGGAGTGGTCTTAGAATCCTTCTTCACTCCGTGATGTGGCAAATAGTGACCATAAATTTTGGCTTGCTCAGGAGGTACCTCTTCTATAAATTTATTAATTAACTGCTCAGCAATTATATCATTATAGGTAGTTAACAATTCTGGTGCCTTACTCAGTTCGCGGAGCTGAGCCTTTAATTGTCCATATGCCATTCTGTAATTAGTGGGCAATTCTGGATGGTTTAGTCTCCACGGAAGTCGCACCCAGTATTGTCCAGATTCAAATTTTACATCTCTCAGGTATTGTTTCTGAGTAAAAGAATCGTCTGGACTTTCTTCATTTATATTTATTCCAATACTGTCTAATTCCCACAATTTATGCACTGGCTCAACACCATCCTCTATTGAAGAATTATACTGGTGCACGATTTCATGAGTAAGACACACAGTTATGGTATTTGTAGTTTCCTCTAGTCATGAATTATTATTATGAGGAATCCTACCATACATTACATGGCCTCCTGCAATCTTCAAAAGGGTGACACCACATTTCTTTACCATACCCTTTACAAAGGAGGCATAATAGTCACTACCTATCAAAATATTTATTGGGTCTACAGAATCATCACTTACACCGGAAGGTGCTACATTTACATTATGTGAAAGTCTTTCTGTAGCTTTACTAAGCCCTATTGCAGATATTTTCTCTGGAAGTCTATCTACAATTACTGCATTAACACGTTTTTTCTCATTGCCAAACCTGACAGTTACATAAACAATGTCATACAATTGAGCTCTCTTATCTGAGAGAAAACCAGATAATTTTAGAGTTGTAGGATCTCACATCTGTACTTTCATACCATCAAGACATTTACGTTTTATGAAAGTACGTTGGGATCCCTTGTCTAATAATGCATTTACATTTTTTGATTTATGCCTTTTATCATCAATTTTTACCTGTAACACAGGTAAGGCTACTTCAGCAAAACCATCATTATTAACATTAGCAGCAATATTTACATTAGCTACTGTTGTGTCAGGATTGTCAACATTATCATTATTATCAACAATATCATGTAGACCTTTACACATGACTATATGGTGTCTTCCTTTGTGAGATTGATAACAGTTGTTTAATTTGGCATGACAATCCTTTATATTGTGATTACCTAAACACCTGATACATCTGTCAAGTTCCTCTAATCTTTCAACTTTATCATTTCATGAATTGTATGCATTGCAATTCTTAGAAAAATGAGTACCCTTGCAGAAAAGACAATCTCTCTTTTCTTTGACAGGTTTCTTATTAACTAGGCTACTCTTAGGAGGGTACTTATTCTTCTTACGTTGTGGGGAATCATTATTTCTGATTCCTGCTACTTGATATGCACCTATGCAACTATTTTTAGGAAATGAATTTTGATTATTACCATTGGGATAATTTTTCCCTTTGTGAAACTTGAAAGATACCTCAGAGTTATTATGTGTTGCATCTTTAAAATGAGTTGGTTGGCTGGTCTGCAACTGAACAATTAATTCTTGTAGACTTAGTCTTATTTCCTCCAGACCATAGCAACGCTCATCTTGACATATAGGACAAGTGAAAATTTGTGTATGAAATAATTTCGCCAAAATCAATCTGAACCTAAGGAAAAAAATATACAATCGACCCTCAACTAACGGTGGCATTAAGTAACGGCAATTTCGTCTAACAGCGCTGCTTTTTACCGTAGAAAAAATGCCTTAACCAACGGCGAAAAACTTAACCAACGACGTTCGTCAGCAGTCACTCCAAGAGTCAGTGTGCCATTGTTTATAAGATGTTGCGGTCGGTTTCCACGTGTGTCTCCCATATATTTTGGATTATTCCACTGTTTCTAGTGCTTGTAACCACTAAATAAGCCACCATGTGTCCCAAGAAAGCTTCTAGTGCCAAGCCTGTGTTAAGAAGGGTGAGAATTACAATGGAAATGAGGGAGATCATTGAAAAATATGGCTGAGTTGGAAAGGCAATACAACAAATCACATTCAACCATCAGTACTATCTAGGCGAACAGACAAGTATGTTTTCAAGTATGTTTTCAAAACGGAGACCACAAATAGTTGAAGAGGTAGAGAGACTGTTATTGGTATGGATAAACGAAAAACAATTATCAGGTGATAGTGTTTCTCAGTCTATAATTTGTGAAAAGGCAAGGAAGTTGCATGACGATCTCATTAAGAAATGCCTCAAAATAGTGCTGCTGCTGATGAATTTAAGGCCAGCAAAGGCTGGTTTGAGATATTTAAGATTTGTAGTGGCATTCACAGTGTGGTAAGGCATGGTGAGGCAGCCAGTTCAGATAAAAAAGCGGATGAAAAATGTGTGAAGTGCTTTAAGGAATACATAGAGACTGAAAACCTAAAACCTGAAAAAGTGTTTAATTGTGACGAAACAGGTCTGTTTTGGAAGAAAATGCTAAACAGGGCCTACATTACTCAGGAGGAACAGGCACTCCCAGGACATAAGCCTATGGAAGACAGGCTGACAGTAATGTTGTGTAGTAATGTTAGTGGTGATTGGAAAGTGAAGCCTTTATTGGTGTATCACTCTGAAACTCCCAGAGTGTTCAGGAAAAACAATATCATCAAGGGTAATTTGTGTGTGCTGTGGAGATCAAACAGTAAGGCATGGGTCACTAGGGTATTTTTCTTGGACTGGTTTTATGGTGTGTTTGGCCCCACTGTGACATAGTACCCCCAGGAAAAAAAATTGTCACTCAAGTGCCTCCTGGTAATGGACAATGCTCTTGCTCATCCTCACGACTTGTAAGAGGAAATTGCAGGGGAGTTTGGTTTTCTTAAAGTGAAGTTTTTGCCTCCTAATACAACTCTCCTCCAGTCCATGGACCAGCAGGTTATTTCAAACTTCAAAAAACTCTACACAAAAGCAGTTATTCAAAAGTACTTTGAAGTAGCCTCAGACACTCAACTAACCCTAAGAGAGTTTTGGAAAGATCACTTCAATATCCTCAGTTTTGTAAACCTTATAGGTAAGGCTTGGGAGGGAGTGACTAAGAAGACCTTGAACTCTGCTTAGAGGAAACTGGCCAGAATGTGTAGAACAGAGATTTTGAAGGGGTTGGGGCTAACCCTCCGGAGGTGATGCCAGTAGTGGAAGCTATTGTATCTTTGGGGAAGCCCTTGGGGTTGGAGGTTTGTGACGAGGATGTGGAAGAGTTGGTGCAAAACGACGAGGAAGAATTGACCACTGCAGACCTGCAAGAACTTCAGGTGCAACAGCAACAGATCACATCTCAGGAATGTTCTTCAGAGCAGGATGAAGAGAGACGGAGGAAGATGACTTCATCAAGGATTAGCTAAATGTGTTCAATGTTTACAAAGATGCAAGCATTTATCGATGAATTTGATCCTGTCACAGAAGTTGCAAGCCACATTGGCAACATGTACAATGACACTCTTGTGTCCCATTTTGGGGAAATCTTAAGAGCACGTAAGAAACAGAGCTCTCTGGACAGATATTTTGTGCAACAGGGGTCCAGCGACTCTCAAGCTGGTCCTAGTGGCATTAAAAAACCAAGAAGGGAGGTAAAACTACCAAAGGACTTGGTACCTGAAGTCTTTATGGAAAGGGATTCTCCTTCCAAGCAATAGAAAACCTGAATTTCCCCTGCTGCTGGCACATCACTCATCAACAACTCCACAATAAAGGTAAGTGTCGTTTAATTATTGTTTATTTTGCTTATCCCATTCCTTTACATAAAAGGAAATGTATATTTCATGTAAAAAAAAAATCGGACTTAGGGGTGTCAGGAACGGATTAATTCTATTTTCATTATTTCTTATGGGGAAAATTAACTCGACCAACGGCAATTTCAACCAACGGCAAGCCCTCTGGAACGGATTAATGCCATTGGTTGAGGGTCCACTGTATTTCATTTGCGTTTGTTCAATATTAAATTATTGTAAACGTATTTAAAATATATTTATTATTATTATTATTATAAAAAAGAAGCGCTAAGCCACAAGGGCTGTACAGCGCTGCAGGGTAGGGAAGGAAGTGAGGGTATTGGGCGGCAGAAGGGGGGAGGGATGATCAGTAGGTTACAGAAAACAGCGAGGCAGGGGATAGTGTTGGGGTAGAGGGCAGCAAGAGATTGAGGTAGAAAGGGCTGAAGGCATCATCAGAGTTTGTGAAGTAAGTCAATTGTTGTCAAAAAGTCAATGAGAGAGTCCAGGTGAAAGATAGGTCCATCAGCGAGAAGGGAAGGTAAAGAGAGCAGCGGAGTGAAGACGACCTTGGAGGTAAATTCTGCATGCTCATTGATAAAGTGGGCAGTCTAACAGAATGTGGCTGACTGATAATGGAACCTGACAATTCTCACAGAGAGAAGCAGGGCACCTCTCCATGAGATATCTATGAGTAAGACAAGTATGGCCAATGCGAAGACGGGAGAGAGTAGTGTCCCAACCTCGACACTGGTGACAAGAAGACGGCCAGTAACCTATACTCGGTTTAATAGAATGAAGTTTGTTACCGAGCAGAGTAGACCAACGTTGTTGCCAACGGGTGTGAAGGTGGGTAGCTACTGCAACAAAATAGTCCGTAAATGGAACACCTCTATATGAAACTGGTAGGTCATGTACTGCTGACCGAGCAGCAGTGTCTGCCTGTTCATTGCCCTGTATGCCAACATGACCAGGGACCCAACAAAAAACAATATCTTTATGCTTGGTAGAGATGCAGTGTAGCCAAAGTTGGATACAGAGGACTAAGGGGTGAGGTGCATCGAATTTCTGTATAGCCTGTAAAGCACTAAGGAAGTCTGATACAACCACAAACGATGACACAGGCATATGCAAGAATGGCATATCAATTCAGCAGTGAAAATACTAGCCAAAGAGAGTAAGTGCCCTCGTACGAGGCTGTCCGGAAACACTGCTGCGAATCCTACGCCGTCAGAAGACTTAGAGCCATCTGTGTACACTGCAATGGCATGAGAATGAGAGTGGAAGTGGTCAAGAAAAAGAGAGCGAGAAGCTACCGTAGACAGTTGGGCTTTCGAGCAAGGGAGTGAGAAAGAACAGACTCGAACAGTTGGAACTTCCCAGGGGGGTAGGGAAAAGTGAGATGCAACATGAACATAGGTGGTAATTGAAGAGAAGACAAGAGCAAATGTAGACGAAGAGAGAAGGGATGGAGCAAACAGGGACGGCGAACAAATAAAGAATGTCTACTAATATCGGTGGCCATTCTATAAATGGAAAGATTGCGGAGATCATGAGAGCGTACATAGTAACGAACGCAATTTGCATCACGGCGATCGGATAAGGATGGAATGTTCACTTCTGCATAGAGGCTCTCGACAGCGGAAGAGCGAAAAGCACCAAGGCATAAACGTAATCCTTGGTGATGAATGGGGTTAAGGCTAGAGAGAGTAGCAGGAGAGGCCGCTGAATAGATCTGATCACCATAATCAAGTTTCGATAAAATGAGGGTGGAATGTAGGCGAAGGAGAGTTCGACGATCAGCTCCCTATGAAAGATGAGCAAGGGTTTTAAGAAGGTTCAGCCGGCTGTGACAAGTTGCCTTCAGAGAGGTAATGTGAGGTTTCCAGGATAACCTACAGTCAAAGAGGAGGCCTAGAAACCTGACTGTATCACGTTCAGGAATACAGGAGCCATAGAGGTACAAAGGATGATCGGAGATGACAGAGCGTCTAGTGAAAGTAATTTGGTGAGTTTTGGTACTGGAAAATTTAAACCCATGTGTGGTGGCCCAATTGGAAACACGGTCGACCGCATGCTGGAGAGAAACTGTAATGAGGTTACAGTCAGTGCCTGCACAGGCAATAGCAAAGTCATCAACATAGAGTGATGACCAAATATTGGATGGAAGACTAGAGATCAAGTCATTTATAGCAAGGAGAAAAAGTGTTGTGCTCAGAACACATCCCTGGGGGACACCTTCAGCTTGGATAAAGTCTGGGGAGAGCATATTATTTTCCCGAACACGGAAATGTCTTTCAGTTAAAAAGTTCTTAAGGAAGTATGGTAGATTGCCTTGGAGGTCTAAGGAGTAGGCTTGGGCCAAAATATTATACCTCCAAGTTGTGTCATATGCCTTCTCAAGGTCAAAAAATATGGCAATACCTGAGTGGTTATTCGCAAAGGCATTACGAACATACGTATCCAAGCGTAGTAAGGGGTCTATGGTAGAACAGCCCTTACGAAAGCCGTATTAACGAGTGGAGAGTCTGTTGTGTGTCTCAAAATACCACACTAAACGTTTATTTACCAGGCGTTCCATCACTTTGCAAACTGCACTGGTAAGAGCAATGGGACAATAGTGGGAGGCTTCATGTCCCGTAGTGCCCGGTTTGCGGAAAGGAAGAACAATGGCAGATTTCCACAGCTGTGGAAATCTTATTTGTGACCAAATAAGATTGAAAAGGCGTAATAGGACTGCAAGGGTTGACTGATGTAAACGTTGTATGTCGTCGGGCCCAGCTGCCGATGATCGGCAAGCTGAGAGTCTTCCCTCCAGTTCCTGAAGTGCAAAAGGCACATTAAACTGTTCTTCTCTGAGAGAAGAAAAGTCCAAGGGTGCTAACTCTCTTGCAGACTTTGAGGAAAGAAACGAGGGGCATAGATGGAGCCCCTGAGAAATACAGACCAGATGATTGCCAATTTCATTGGCAACATCTAGTGGGTTTGCTATATCAACACCAGCAACCCACAGAACAGGAGCCGGGTCAGGAGAATATTTACCACTCAGTTTTGGTACTTTTTTCCAGACTGCACTCATAGAGGAAGCAGAGGTGATGGTAGAGACATAATCTCGCCAGCAAGTGCGTTTAGCATCACGGATGACACGGCGAGCAATCGCATGCTTCTGCTTAAAATCAAGTAGTCTCTCCGTGGTTCTAATGTACCGGTACCTGCCCCATGCAGTGCATTTCAAACGTACTGCACGAGCACAAGCAGGAGACCACCAAAGCACGCATTTCTGAGAATGCCTGCCCAAAGTTTATGGTATAGAATGTGAAGCTGCGGTTAAAATGGAGAATGAGAAGAGGTGTAAAAGCTCATCAATGGAGGACGAAGAAGGAACCTCACTCAAAAGAGTTAGTCGTGAGTAAAGGTTCCAAATTGCCTGATCAAATTGCCAGCGTGGGTTACAAAGAGGTGGTGAATGTGAAGGGGAAGTAAGAATGATTGGGAAATGATCGCTGTCATGTAAATCTGGGAGAACAGACCAGGTGAAGTCTAATGTGGTGGAGGAAGAGCAGACTGAAAGATCGATGCAAGAGAGAGTATGAGTCCGAGGATCAAAATGGGTGTGAGTACCTGTATTTAAAACATGGAGGGGGTGGGCAGCAAGAAAAGCCTCTAACTGAATGCCACGGGAATCACAGTGAGAACCCCCCCAGAGGAAATGATGGGCATTAAAATCGCCAAGTAACAGAAGTGGTGGCGGTAATGACGAAACAAGAAAGGCAATATCCAGGATAGATAATGCCCAAGAAGGAGAGAGATACAA